>NC_059385.1:0-32500 GCF_019703515.2 Myxocyprinus asiaticus | reverse complement strand
CATCACTCACATAAACTGCTTTGAAATATTCTGTTTTATCTCTGTTATTCTTGTAACAAGGTTGAGGATTGAAACTATCATCTCAAACTCATAAACTAAACTACAGTTGAGCTAAAGTAGTTACACAAGCATTGAAGCTATTCAAGCAAATAGCTTTTAATTAATCTAATTAATCAACATATATTACTTAATTCTACTGTCAGTACATCATTTATTTGGCACAAATACAAAGAAGATCTAAAGTACGGTTAAACAATTTGTTACGGTTAATATGACAACATTAAACATAAATACAACAAATATACTAAATACAACTTAAAACTAAATTTAATGTTGAACAGAAATAAATATAGTAAATACAACTAATGAAACTAGAAAACACTCTGTTTCATTTAACTGAGTTGGAAACAGTGATAAACTCAATATTTCACTTCAAAAAAGAAGATGCAGTGACTTCATGTGCAGAGACTCAAGTGAATCAGTGAATCGTTCATTTGAACTTGTTTACATGAACCATCTGAATGAACTGATTAAAATATTAAGTTAAACAAAATGAAGTTTAGTTAGTTACTTCCCAGCACTGAGCTGTACGTATCTAGTGTTGCTCAGATAGTTTGGATTCGTTTTCTCAGAGTGTCTTACACAGGTTTAGAAGCTGAAATACACACAGGTTTGTTCATACGTGTGCAGAGTTTCAAACCCAACATGTGTTTATTTGCGGCTCTCATATTTATAAAATATATATTTAGATTTCATCTTTTAACTTGAAGAGTGTAAATGAACTTCTGACAAAGATTCATTCATTTTCTTTTGTATTTGGCCTTTATCGGCATCACATTTTAATGTGAAAAGTGTATGTGTATGTTTTGTTTGTGTGTGTGTGTTTGTATGTTGTTTGTGTGTGTGTGTGTAGTTTGTGTGTATGTGTTTGTGTGTGTGGTATGTGTTTGTGTGTTTGTGTTGTTTGTGTGTGTGTGTGTGTTTGTGAGTGTGTGTGTGTGTGTGTTGTTTGTGTGTGTGTGTGGTATGTGTTTGTGTGTGTGTGTGTGTAACAGCTGGCTCACTGAACATTTGTTTGTCTAACCGAGGAATCTGAACGGTTTTATTTCAGCTGGAATTTGTTTTGTGGAAGATCACACCTTTGAGACAGTTCTGTGTGTGTTTGTGTGTGTGTGTGTTGTTTGTGTGTGTGTGTGTGTTGTTTGTGTGTGTGTGTGTGTGTGTGTGTGTGTGTGTGTGTGTGTGTGTTGTTTGTGTTTGTATATGTGTTGTGTGTGTGTGTGTGTGTTGTTTGTGTGTGTGTGTGTTGTTTGTGTGTGTTGTTTGTGTTTGTGTGTGTGTTGTGTGTGTGTGTGTTTGTGCGTGTGTGTGTTGTTTGTGTGTGTGTGTGTTGTTTGTGTGTGTGTGTGTGTGTTTGTGTGTGTGTGTGTTGTTTGTGTGTGTGTGTGTGTTGTTTGTGTGTGTATGTGTGTTGTTTGTGTGTGTGTGTGTTGTTTGTGTGTGTGTGTGTGTTGTTTGTGTGTGTGTGTGTAGTTTGTGTGTATGTGTTTGTGTGTGTGGTATGTGTTTGTGTGTTTGTGTTGTTTGTGTGTGTGTGTGTGTGTGTTTGTGAGTGTGTGTGTGTGTGTGTTGTTTGTGTGTGTGTGTGGTATGTGTTTGTGTGTGTGTGTGTAACAGCTGGCTCACTGAACATTTGTTTGTCTAACCGAGGAATCTGAATGGTTTTATTTCAGCTGGAATTTGTTTTGTGGAAGATCACACCTTTGAGACAGTTCTGTGTGTGTTTGTGTGTGTGTGTGTTGTTTGTGTGTGTGTGTGTGTTGTTTGTGTGTGTGTGTGTGTGTGTGTGTGTGTGTGTTGTTTGTGTTTGTATATGTGTTGTGTGTGTGTGTGTGTGTGTGTTGTTTGTGTGTGTGTGTGTTGTTTGTGTGTGTTGTTTGTGTTTGTGTGTGTGTTGTGTGTGTGTGTGTTTGTGCGTGTGTGTGTTGTTTGTGTGTGTGTGTGTTGTTTGTGTGTGTGTGTGTGTGTTTGTGTGTGTGTGTGTTGTTTGTGTGTGTGTGTGTGTTGTTTGTGTGTGTGTGTGTGTGTGTTTGTGTGTGTGTGTGTTGTTTGTGTGTGTGTGTGTGTTGTTTGTGTGTGTGTGTGTGTGTGTTTGTGTGTGTGTTGTTTGTGTGTGTGTGTGTGTGTTGTTTGTGTGTGTGTGTTGTTTGTGTGTGTTGTTTGTGTGTGTGTGTGTGTGTGTTTGTGTGTGTGTGTGTGTTGTTTGTGTGTGTGTGTGTGTTGTTTGTGTGTGTGTGTGTGTGTGTGTTTGTGTGTGTGTGTTGTTTGTGTGTGTGTGTGTGTGTGTTGTTTGTGTGTGTGTGTGTGTGTTGTTTGTGTGTGTGTGTTGTTTGTGTGTGTTGTTTGTGTTTGTGTGTGTGTTGTGTGTGTAACAGCTGGCTCACTGAACATTTGTTTGTCTAACCGAGGAATCTGAACGGTTTTATTTCAGCTGGAATTTGTTTTGTGGAAGATCACACCTTTGAGACAGTTCTGTGTGTGTGTGTGTGTGTGTGTTGTTTGTGTGTGTGTGTGTGTTGTTTGTGTGTGTGTGTGTGTGTGTGTGTGTTGTTTGTGTTTGTATATGTGTTGTGTGTGTGTGTGTGTGTTGTTTGTGTGTGTGTTGTTTGTGTGTGTTGTTTGTGTTTGTGTGTGTGTTGTGTGTGTGTGTGTTTGTGCGTGTGTGTTTGTGTATTGTTTGTGTGTGTGTGTTTGTGTGTGTGTGTGTGTTTGTGTGTTGTTTGTGTGTGTGTGTGTGTGTTGTTTGTGTGTATGTGTGTGTGTGTGTGTGTGTGTGTGTTGTTTGTGTGTTGTTTGTGTGTGTGTGTTGTTTGTGTGTGTGTGTGTGTTGTTTGTGTGTGTGTTTGTGTGTGTGTGTGTGTGTGTGTGTTGTTTGTGTGTGTGTGTTGTTTGTGTGTGTGTGTGTTTGTGTGTTGTTTGTGTGTGTGTGTGTGTGTGTGTGTGTGTTGTTTGTGTGTGTGTGTGTGTGTGTGTGTGTGTGTTGTTTGTGTTTGTATATGTGTTGTGTGTGTGTGTGTGTGTGTTGTTTGTGTTTGTATATGTGTTGTGTGTGTGTGTGTGTGTGTGTTGTTTGTGTGTGTGTGTGTTGTTTGTGTGTGTTGTTTGTGTTTGTGTGTGTGTTGTGTGTGTAACAGCTGGCTCACTGAACATTTGTTTGTCTAACCGAGGAATCTGAACGGTTTTATTTCAGCTGGAATTTGTTTTGTGGAAGATCACACCTTTGAGACAGTTCTGTGTGTGTGTTGTTTGTGTGTGTGTGTGTGTTTGTGTGTGTGTGTTGTTTGTGTGTGTGTGTGTTGTTTGTGTGTGTGTGTGTGTGTGTGTGTGTGTGTGTGTGTGTGTGTGTTCTTGTGTATCACACATGCATCAGTCGACAGTCTCCGCTAGTCTGTGACTTTTCCTGTTTGCAAAGAGAAGAAAAAATGAAACACACAATATACTGAAAGATATAAGAGATAATGAGAGAAATTAAATTCAAAAAGAAAGAAATGTATCAAAGTTAGTGAATTAAATATTAGGCTAAATCTGTTTACAGTCACATTTTTAATAAGAGAAGACATTAAAACTTAAAACTCTTTAGTATCAGATGGAACATTGAGCTTCATGCAAAACGGTTTGTTGCTTCTCAGTGGATGTTAATAAAATCTCTTGATTGTTTCACATGAAGTGAAAAAGTGTTCTGTTGAACACAATGAGAATCAAACAAATAATGATATGAAGACTTAATATGCAATCTGTATCTTTAAAACTGTCAATGTAAATTGTCAGTTAAAATAATTTCAGGACATTTGCTGCACTGTATTAGACTTTGTGGTCAGTGGCCGTGAGAATAAAAGCAAACTCTATTTACCTGAACTCTTTAAATACAGTCTTAAATATGTTTTCATTATTCAGCTCTTCAGGCTTTTAAAGATAACCCTAACCCTACATATATATACTGTGTTTAAAACATATATTCTTGAATGTTTGAAATTTTGTTTTCTAATGTTTCTTCATTCAGACCACAGTTCATAGCAAAGTGATACTTTTAAAATAAAAGTATAAAACTAAGAATATGAAATAAATGTGTATCTAAAGGATTTAATAGATAATATGCAGAGCCCACAAAGTGTGTGTTTGTGTCAGCACAAATGAAAAACTGTTTAGAAACATTTGGAGAATATTATTCTGTACAATTCTGCCCTCTAGTGTCCTTCTTTAAAGACAACTGCAATCTATATATATATATATATACATTAATTGCAAATAATGTCTGATTTATATTTTGTAAAATTTGGGGGCTCGTCATGATTGTGTCGTTTTAGCAGCAGTCATGTGACTCCAGATCACTTTATCATTGGCCTAATAGAGACACAGTCATCCATCTATTAAAACTAACGAGTGTTTACTGAAGTTTAGCAGCAGCACATATTAAAGCAGTCAAACAAGCAGGTCAAGATTGTTTTTAAAATGTTTAAACAGCCCATACTGTGCTATTAGATCAAGCTTAAGTAGTTTTCTTTTCTAAGTTGCAGCATGTGAGCGGTGAGCCATTGAGTTTAGTTCTGTTTTTTCAGTTCTGTTTCATTAGTCGAGTCATTTATTATAAGAGGAAAAAGACACTAAACGTCTGTGCTACATGTGAACACACCTGTGAACACGCCTGTTGTGTGTGTGTGTGTGTGTGTTTAGAGGATTCAGGTCATAATTCTGATCTCTGCATCAAAACAAAAAGGCTTGGACAGCTTTATGAATCTGTGTTCCAAACAAGTGAACCAAAACTATATCATCAAGCATAAAATCATTGAGCTTTATTGTGAATTTGAGTTTATCAGGCATCAGTGCTCCTTCAGTCTCTCACTAACATGTGGAAAACATTTATTCATCAGGCTGCTGGAAATGCTGCTAATGCAGTTTGATCCTATGAAACTGCACAATTTACTCGACTAACCAACAACCAACACACCGACTCTGACACGCTTCTCTGTGTTCCTGAACTGCATTAGAAATGGTCCCAATTCTGGAATTTCAGAGCGTTTTCATTAAGCACTGCTGATGACACAAGACAAAAACACAATCTCATTGTCAGTGGAACAATATTTGAGAAATGAGCGAGTCTGCACTAACGAAAGCTGATCAAATCCAGACTGAAGCATCGGTGCTCAGAGGAATGAAAGATTTGCTCTGGAAAATGTAGTTCTGCATTAATAACATCACAGAGTCTCTTTTATCCTGTGGTCGGGACCCCACGGGACTCATAATTCTCAGTCAGTTTGGTGGCCCCTGGACTGTTTGTTCATATTGATGGCAGACATATAGTTTCCGGCTTTGTGTGTGTCGTACAACAGATGTCAAAGATGAAATTTTCATCCAGTCTTCATGTTAAAGATCCACCATACTTCAGTCTCCTCTGCACATGTACAGCATGATAATCCTGTTTCTCTGTGCTGTTGTGATCATGATAGGAGACTCTTGTAAAGACCTCAGTGGCTTTCAATACTATTGTTAAAGATGACTTAAACATGGTAGCTCACATAAATTATATATTGTATATGTACCATTTTCCTGAAGGATTCAATGAAGCATTCAGTGGAAACAGACTGCAGGAAACACTCAGTTCGGCAGTTGTATGCGTCTCTTTCATGAGTGGATTTCTAACATCATGAAACACACCAGAGCTGCTGTGTGAGAATAAAAGTACCTCTCATGGAAATGTATTTTGTTGAAAATAAACAGATAATTAAATGACATGCGGTCTGTTTCCTCCTCTAGAACCGTCAGCCTCATTTTCAGATCTGTTTTAATAAATGTGGCTCCAATTATGTTCTGCTTTATTCTGAGCCCAACATGAGTTTTCCCTGAATGAACAAGTATGTTTCGGAAAGTGGCCTGTTCAGATTACAGCTATTATTCTCATTGAACTGCTGTGTTTAAGATCTGGTTTTCTCAATTTCAATAAGAGATGTGTAATGACTGAACTATTATACACCATTAATTCAAACCTCACAGCTGAAATTATGAGCAAGTGTTTATTATTGTTGTTTGTCACCAGTTTCATACACTACAACAATGTTTATTTTTTTTTAAAAACATTTACTTTGATGAAATATATTTAATTTCTAAAAAGAGAAATGGCTTTATATGTGAGATACAGAAACAGTCGGACATGTTAGTTTGTGGTGCAAACACACATCATGTGACTCCAACCCCATAAACATGTCTGCATTTTACATGATTTAGTATGTATATTAAAGCTGAAGTGTGTAATTTCGGTTCCATTAGCGTTACCAAATAAAACTGCAAAAATAAACATTGGTGTCAAACAACTATTTTGAGCAACGTTTGAACTTTTATTGTAAAGTCGGGCTGGACGGGTCACCTAAACAAACACACCAGAAACACAGAGTTTACTGTGTTTACACAGAGTTTACTGTGTTTTGAGGAATAGCTCATTCACAGTTGAAACAGTTACTTCAGCTTTAAGTGATTTTCTTCTTATTTAAGCTGCAGCTGATTTCAGGTTTTTAATGACAGGACTGAACAGAAGACGGCGTCACGAGCAGAAATGAGAAAACAACAACATCCAAAAATCACGAAATCATTCATCAGTTCATATAATAATGTGTCTGCTATATTCCATAATCGTCATCATATTACATTATTATTGACACCTAATAAAGCGCATTGTGATGCAGTATAGAGTTCTGAGCTGTTTTTAAGAGAGTGATGGTCAGTTTAATTGAAGTTTGTTTCATGTTAACATTAGTCTGTTAGTTTATTGTTAAAACATTATAATCACGCCAAACCGTTTTTGAAGTTTATTCTTCATGTGTCAACAACATCCGCTGAATTAATTTACTATATTTCTATAAGAGGTGTTGTTTATGCTTCAAACTGTCCCCAGAAATAAATGAGAAATGTTCGTTCATGAGTTGATCATTGATTTTTGACTCCTCCCAAAATAACTTCCTCTAATTCTCCATCGGTCAGATCTGTTTCAACACGCTCAAATGTGGATCAGAATCACATCGGAACAGGAATTCACTCCACATGATGTCCGATCCAAAGACTTCCTGGCACGAAGATTTCGCCAGAAACTTTTCCCGATTTTTCTCCAGAAGTAAATCTGTGGACACAAATGAAAGGTTTGAGAAGTTTATTCGTGTTGTAAAGAGAGAAATGTTCATCACTGTTGTTGTTAATCGAGACTTTCGAGATGAATGTTTATGTTGCACTTCTAAACAAGTTTGTGTTTGCTGCTCCGTGCCAGTCTGTGCCAATGTACTACACCCAGAGTTTGTTCTGCACTTTCAGTGTTTTTGCAGATGATTTATTCTTTTATTTTCCACTGCTGTCTGCGGTCAACACGGGCAGGAATATAAAGAGAAAAGATTCATTTAACAGTGAGAGTTACAGGGTGTGTCAGTCTCACCATCTCTCTGGAGAGGATCTAATATCCATGAACCGTTGAAGATCAAGGTGTGTGTGTGTGTGTGTGTGTGTGTGAGTGAGTTCATAATCAAATGCTTTACATATTCTGTTTTGTTTTTGTGTCAGTGAGGCCCCGGCTGATGGATTCACCTTCACCTGCAGCGCTCACAAGGATTCATTTCACACAGCTGAGCTGCACCTGAACATACCAGAAACTGCAGCTGCACAGGTACAACATCAGTGTGATGTCTAGATGTCTTAATTTCTGTCATCTGATCTGATCAGAATTTTTTTGCTTCTTATTTGAACATCAGGTAGAAAGACGTTTGACTGTATTTTTATTCTCATATTCACATTTACTGTTTATGTGAACAAATAAATACAAACAACCTAAATAAAATGTAGCTCTCAAATCTCATTCTGATCTAGTTTTTGTCGTAGCTGTTTTAGCTTGGCAAAATCTCTCTAATATGTGCATTATTATCATGTTTATAATGATCAAATGTATAACAACATACATCTGCCTGTTATTTTCTATATAAATTGTGCCAGAGAATGCTTGAATATGGAACAGAATGAATGTCAGTTTGGCACTGAAGGGGTTAAGTGTTTGGGTGGGCTGTACTGGGGGGAGGGACGAAGGACAAACACACACACAGAGAGAGAGAGAGAGAGACTGCTGACACAGGAAGGACCTCACAACTGCACGCCTCTCTTCCTGTCTTCTTTTCTCATGCAGGAGCTGCAGCTGTCTGACGCGCCACACAGAAACAGTGTGTCACAGAAGGAGGCTGACACACAGGGGGACTCGCTGGAACCTCCTGCCCCGCCGCCCCCCGCCACAGCGCCCCCTGTAGACGGATTCCTCAGACGCCTGAGCAGCCTGTTCCATTTCATCCGGGCGGAACCATCTGGAGTCCAGAAAGACACATACAGAGACTCAGAAAGCAGCAGTTCATTTACTGGACACAGAGACTCAGAGAAGACAGACAGCACTGTGGAACTGTCTCACTCTCTTCAGCATGTAGAACCTTCTCACCAATCCTCGGTGGAGCTGTCTGTCTGTCATTCAGATGTCACACAGTAAGTCATTTACCATATAACACATGCAAACATCAGACACGTGTGTGTGTGTGTGTGTGTGTTTATTTGTGTGTGTACCTCTGACTAAATGCTCTTAGGGTTAGCAAGCTTTAGCTCAGGTTTGTGTGGATTATTAGTATTTGTCACACTTGGTATTTCAAATCTTTCAAGGAGTGTTGAAGTGTGAACAGAGAAGCTTGACTTATTGAGTCTGATATAACACACAACTGAACAAAAGCAACACTGTAAAGCATTTTGGCTGAGCTGTGTGTTTTTTATGATTTTATTATTCATACAGACAAATAATACATTTTTAATTCTAAAATACATTGCGTGGGTTAGGGTGAGTCTATAGTGATTAGCTTTTTATAAAAGCAGGAATATGGTATATCCTCATTTGGATAGCTTAATAGTAGTAAGGGAAGAGCAAATATAATTTGCTTAGTATAAAAAGAAGTCTCATAATATAATATAACCTAATGAATTGTAATATAATAATTATATTAAATTATAATCATAATTATAATAAAAATGTAAAAATCTGAAAGGTTTGTATGAGGATTTGAGGATAGAAATATCATTAGCTCAGTATAAAAAAATAGAAGTCAACGGAAAGTCCTCACCATTATAGAAAAGCAAACGTGTGTGTGTGTGTGTGTGTAGCAGTGGCATCTCAGGGTCATTGTTTAGTGTGGGGTGCAAACAATCACTTAACAATACATTTTTTGAACAATCTTTGAAACATTGGCAAATAATTTTGACAGATAAAAAGAAACAAGAAAATGTTTTTAACCTAGTGCATCAGTTTTGACTTCACTCTTTGTCCCTCACATTTCCGCTGTGCATGTGCCCTGTTTATTCCCTGATATTAATATGCGTATTAGATATTGTTAACTGTATTAACTGGCACCATCGTCATTTACACCTGGTATTGTGCGTCTCTTTTGTGTTTATATTTTGAGTAGAGAGTATCTGATTTCATGACTGCATATATCAGTCATTACTTCAGTGTGTTCATGTATGATAATAAAGTAGAAACTACATAATAACAAAAAGAAAACACAAAAAAACAGCGCATCATTTCAGCTAATTATGCATGTATTTAATATAAGTGCTAACAACACATTTAGAGCAGAGTTGTCCATTATTTTAGTGGAGTAACTATGTTAACCGAGCTTCACAGATGTGCTTCTCATGTTCCACTTTATGTTCACATCAGGGACTATGAAGTTCTGTGAACTCGTGCATGTGTGTATGTGCTTTAACAGGCAAAATTTAAAAACCTAGTTTTAGCGCAGGTGTTGATTGACAGGTAGAAGTTTCACATTGGAACTCATTGGTTTAACTGGACTTAAACAAGGGGAGTCAAAAAATCTATCATAAAAGCCTATCTACTGTCATGTATGTGCAATTATAATAGATGCTAAGCCCCTCAATGCCCTAATACTTATAAAATGAAAACAAGTATGACTGATAAAAATAGACCATGACGGAAATTTTACAGAGAGTGATGAATAAAGAAATTTTTTGGGCAACCTCTGAACATGATGCCACACAAACATCCCTAATGATTTAATCTCAGCACAAAACACCACTTAAGACGTGCACATCCACGTCAAAAAGCTCAAGTGACCTTGAAAATAAACCACAAACAGGTAAATTGTCAAAGGGTGTGCATATTATCTCACTAACTCGAACGAACTGCATA
The DNA here is from genome assembly GCF_019703515.2 of Myxocyprinus asiaticus. Taxonomy (NCBI): domain Eukaryota; kingdom Metazoa; phylum Chordata; class Actinopteri; order Cypriniformes; family Catostomidae; genus Myxocyprinus; species Myxocyprinus asiaticus. Next base: position 22,239 of record NC_059385.1, on the reverse strand, counting down.
ACAAAATTAATCAAAATGACAACAGACTTCCAATATTGATCAGTCATTAATATCTAATACAAACCAATGCATCAACAACACAACACCTCAATGCAATGGCACACAATTCAATGAAATGATGAACGGTGCTTAACTAATCCAACCAACAGAACATTAGAAAACAAATTAGCTTTTAAAACTTACCAATGAAGTTCACTACGCAGGTCTGCAGTCAAGAGCGGTAACTTCCGATGCTCATGTCAACAGCTGACATAAATATGATCAAAGCTTTTGATTGGCTCAGGAGCAAAGGCAAACTAGCCCCTCAGGCCATCATTGAATGCTCATTGCACATGCGCATGACGTTCTCTAGATCTCCGTTCATTAACATTGAGGATGAAGGGTTAGCCCCATGCATAGCAAATGAGAACGACTAAATGGCTTTTACGCAACAGACTTTAATAATAAAAGTATTTCTCAAAAGAATATATACTTACTTCTTGTATAATGGACATAAAACACATTTAAATTGTGGAAAATATATTATTTCTTAAAATAAATGTATGATGATGCCATGCAATTTGCACAACAGCGCCACCACCTAATGTAGAGACACGTCTGGTGTGTAGATGCATCATGAGGTCACTGGTTTCTTTCATTCTTCACTCCATGGGTGATTCTCATTCTTAAATTGTGCATCCTCATTTTTTCGCTCCTCCGTCCTTGAGACCGTGACCCAAAAATCTGATCAAAGACTGGCATCATGAAGGATGTATCAATTCTCTAAATTCACCACAAGGAGGCGAGAACCGAGGATGGAGAATGCTTACCGAGGATGCTTGAGCAACAAAGCACAGGAGCATCCTATGATGAAGACTTTTTGGCCGAAGCACCTGTTGCACTTCTAAATTCTCCTCCCACTTCACATCTGACACAATAGTTTTATTTTAATTTTATTTTTTTTATTTTTTTTTGCTTTGTGAATGTTTGTCTTTTTTTTTATTAAAATTTTTTATTGATTCCAAGACAGACAAGAATAAATTTAACCACAAAATTATACATTAGGAATTGACATAAAACCCTTTATAACAACCACCCACCCACCCCCCGCCCGTACAAATATAAAATAAGTAAATACCCACATATAAACAGACACACAAATAGTACATAAAAATAAAAAAAAAAAAAGGACAAAGTTCAACATATAGTGAAAGAAGAAGAAAAAATAAAAATAAATAAATAAAATTGTCTCCCTCCACTGCTCCCAGCTAGGACCTCTCCAAATGAGACAAAAAACTGCCCCATTTTCTGCCATAACTCGACAGGTTCCCCTGCCATCTGGAAGTCATCTCCTCGAAAGCTGCCACTTTACCCAACTCGGTGCACCACTCACGAAATGAGGGTGCATCAGTTGTGTGCTCAACCAAAATTCCTGAATTTTAATACAACCCCAAAAAACATGGGTTATGTCCCCGTCTTCTGACTGGCATCGCCAGCAGGTGGGTGAGTCTTTAAGACCAATCCTGTACAATCTAGAGGGGGTCCAATATAATCTATGTAAAATCTTAAATTGCATGAGGCGAACCCTTGCATCTCTAGATGCAGACTTTATGTTGTTTAGAATCCTAGCCCACACTCCCTCCTCCAATAACAAATTTAAATCTTCCTCCCATAATCTTTTGAGAGAAGCTGAAGCTCCGTCCCCCAGACTCTGAATTAACAGGGAGTAATACACTGATGCCTCATGACCCTTCCCAAAACAGCAATCACCACTTCCAGAGTATCTGCTGCTCTAGGGGGGTGTATGCTACTCCCAAAAATAGAGCAGAGCAGGTGGCGCAGCTGTAAATATTTATAACATTGAGATCTGGGAATCCCAAAATGTTGAATCAAATTTTCAAAAGATCTCAATACTCCACCCTCATACAGGTCACCAAGTGTATTAACCCCCCTCACAATCCAATCTGACCAACAGAAAGGGCACTTATTAATACATAGTTTAGGGTTCAGCCATATGCTCGAGGCTACGTTTAAATAAATGTCTGAATTAAACACTCTGGACACTTTTGTCAATATTGAGTGCAAATGCAAAATAACGGGGTGTGACTTAACCTCTCCAGCTAGTTTAATCGAAAGGCTTTGCAGTGGCGAGATAGGGGCAAGAAATTCCTGTTCAATACAAAACCAGAGAGGAGCTCTCTTAGGTGGAAGCGACATTGAGCCAAATGTCTAAGACTGATTGCATAATAATAAAACAAAATCTTGGGTAGGCCTAATCCACCTTTGTCAGTCGGCCTATGTAATTTACTGAAATTTAACCTGGGACGCTTACCATTCCAAATGAAGGACTTCGCTATGCTATCAAATTGCTTGAAATAAGAGAGGGGGACATCTACAGGGAGAGATTGTAGCAGGTAGTTACATTTTGGAATACAATTCATTTTAATAACATTAACCTTCCCAATCATCAATAAGTGTAACGAAGCCCACCTGTCAACATCGTTCGAAAACCTTTTTATTAAGGGATCAAATTTAGCTCTGACTAAATCACACAAATTTGCTGGGAATAAAATTCCCAAATACTTAATGCCCTGTTTGGGCCACTGGAAGGCACCCGGCTGGAAGGCCGTTACTGGACAGTATGCTGTCAAAGCCAAAGCTTTGGATTTAGACCAATTGACTTTGTATCCTGAGAATTTGGAAAAGGAGTTAATAATTCTGTGGAGGCAAGGCATAGATCTAGTGGGGTCGGAGACGAATAATAAAATATCATCTGCGTAAAGCAGAAGCTTATGCACCACACCTCCCGCCGTCACCCCTGGAAAATCTTCCTCCTTTCTTATCGCAGCTGCTAATGGTTCCAGGGCAAGACAGAACAATAATGGGGAAAGAGGGCAACCCTGCCGGGTGCCCCTATTCAGAGTAAAATAATCTGAAATTAACCCATTTGTTTGTACCGCTGCTACAGGGTGTCTATAAAGTAACTTAATCCAACCAATAAATGTACTCCCGAACCCATACATTTCCAAAATCTTAAAAAGATAATCCCATTCCACCATATCAAACACCTTTTCGGCATCAAGAGAGATGGCAGCAACCAGAGATTGATCATTCGCTACTGACCACATAATATTGATAAGATGCTTGATGTTATCAGAAGAGCTGCGGCCCCGAATAAATCCCACCTGATCTATATGTATAAGTGATGTCATAACTTAATCAATTAGCCAGAATTTTGGACAAAATTTTTACATCTAACTGGATCAGGGAAATTGGGCAGTAACTTTTACACTCGCTTGGATCTTTGTCCTTTTTTAAAATCAGACTGATCTGGGCTTGCGTCATGGTTGGCGGAAGCTTTCCGTTTTTTAATGATTCCGTATAAACTTCTAACAAAAGTGGAGCCAGTTCTGTAGCATAAGATCTAAAAAATTCAGAGGAAAAGCCGTCAGGCCCCGGAGACTTGCCAGTAGGCAAGGCCTTAATTACCATGTCAAGCTCCTCCAAGGTTATCTCAGAATCAAGTGAGTTTTTTTGCTCAGTTGTCAGTTTAGGGAGTTCTAATGTTTCCACAAAGTTTCTAATATCTTCATCAGCAGATGAAGACGTGGAACCATAAAGATCAAGATAGAATTCTTTAAAGGCATTATTAATATCAATGGCTGAGGTAAATATTTCACCAGAAGCAGATTTCACTGAGGGAATGATAGAAAGAGACTCTCTCTGCTTTATATATCTAGCCAAAAGTTTTCCTGCTTTGTCCCCCAACTCAAAGTATGACTGTCTTGCCCTGAATAACCAAAACTCCACTTTCCGTGACAAAATAGTATTATATTTCAATCGGGTCAATTCTCTGAGGTCATCAGACGACATTCGCCACTTCAGCTCTGCCTCAGCACTTTTAATATTCCCTTCCAACTCCGCAAGTTCTCATGCTTTGGATTTTTTGGTGAATGAGGCATACTGTATGATCCGACCCCTAAGAACTGCCTTAAGTGCCTCCCAAGCCATGCCCACAGAGGATACTGAGGACCAGTTGGTCTCCATATAAACATTGATTTCAGTCTTTAACATTTGTTGGAAATCAGGATTTTGCAAAAGGGATACATTAAGGCGCCAACTATATGATTTCTTTTTCTCCGTATGTGGCAACACCTTTAAACTCACCAGGGCGTGATCTGAGACTAAGATATTTCCAACTGAGCAATCAACAACAGATGAAATGAGGGATTTGGATATAAAAAAAAAAATCTATTCTAGAATAAATCTTATGGACTGATGAAAAAAATGTATAGTCTCTACCAGATGGGTTCAAATGTCTCCAAATATCTGAAAGACCAAGATTTTTACACATTGTGTGAAGTGTCACTGTTGCTCTAGGGGGTTTACACACTTTTGCTTCACTATGATCAAGGACCTGAGTCCATCAATAGATTAAAATCTCCTCCCAATATTATATCATGAGGGGTGCCAGCGGCTTGCAACATCCCTTCAAGATCTATAAAAAAGCCCTGATCATCGGCGTAAATATTAGCCAAAATCAACCTTTGCCCCTGAATTTCTCCTAAAACAATAGTGACTCTTCCTAATTTATCTTTAATCTGTTTGAGACATTTGAATTGTAGATGTTTATTAATCAATATAATGACTCCCCTGCTCTTACTTGAGCCAGAACAAAAGAAAACATGCCCACCCCATATCTTCCCAAATTTTTCAGCTTCCTGCGGGGAGAGATGTGTTTCTTGAAGAAACACTATTTTATATCTCTTACGTTTAAGAAAAGAAATAAATTTCCTTCTTTTTATGGGGTGCCCCAACCCATTCACATTCCATGTGGAGAGAGATAGTACACTCATATTAACATCTGACATTTTTATATAATAAAAAAAATAAAATGAGTGTCAAAAACAAAATTATACAGACCACATTCCCCATTAGTGAAACAATCAAACCCCGAACATCCCACCCAACAAAACAAACAGAAAAAAGAAAAACGTGCGCATTAACCCCGCGCATGACAGCGCCAACCAGCAACAGTCCCTCTAAACTCAAAAGGTCCATGTACACCTACGAGAGTCCCCACGACAACTTTGCCATCGGATTGCTCAATTTTGCCTAACAAATTTATGAGGCAAAATTACATAACAGAAATACTTTGTAAAATAAACCCCAGCCAATAGGAAGAATGAACACAAAGAACATGTAGATTAATTCACAGAACTGTCTCAAAGGTGTGATCTTCCACAAAACAAATTCCAGCTGATATAAAACCGTTCAGATTCCTCGGTCAGACAAACAAATGTTCAGTGAGCCGGCTGTTATGAGTTCAACGGATGACGTATTCATTCCAGTGTCACGTAAAAATACTCAACAAAACAAACTACAGCCAGCAGGAGGAGTAAGCACGAAGAACGAACAGATTAATCCACAGCTGTTCCAAAGGAGTGTTATTCAATAGAACAAGCTCCAGCCACTAGGCGGAGCCAACACAAAAGGAAACAAAACCGGCATCCCGGTTCCCTGGATGGTCGAGTCAATTCACTCGGAGGCCGCATAAAAGTACATACCATGACTTACACAATCCGTCAACTTTATAAAAGACATCCTTTGTGTGAGCATTTAGATATTTTGCGGTCATCCATAGTGTCCACTCTCAATCTGTCCGGGAACTTAATTGCAAAAGTTTCTTTAAGGAAAGTGTTATTCACAAAACAAGCTCCAGCCGCTCGGTGGAGCCAACGCAAAAAAACAAAAATGTCGCCCAGCTTCCTCAAGAGTATGTACAGCGAGTCAGGCCCACTCACATGAGAAACATCCAATGGTTTACTCAGACATTGATTCAATAAAAGACATTGCCTGATTGGGACATGTAAATACTTTGCGACCGACCTTCGTTTCTATTCTCAGTTTTGCTGGAAACATCAGAGCAAACAAGATCTTTTTCTGATGTAAGAGTTTCTTACATTCCTTAAACCGATCGCGTTTCTCTCTTGTCGAACTCGCAAAGTCCGGGAACAAGAAAATATGATGGTTCTTCCAAGAAAGCTTCCCTTTGCTCCTTGCCTGGTGCAACACAAGATCTTTATCAGATGATCTCAGATATCTGGCCAGAATCGATCTGGGCCTGTCTCTCTCAGCAGATCTGTGAGCTGGCACTCTGTGAGCTCGCTCGATTTCCAACTTGTGGTCGAGCAGACTCGGGAAAAACTCGTCTAGGAATTTCACCATATCTCTGCCCTCCTCATGCTCAGGAATTCCAACAATTCGAACGTTATTCCTGCGGTTTCTATTCTCAAGATCTTCAAGCTTTTCAAGGAGATGTTCCAAATCAACTTTGGTCACGGGTGGATTAGCGGTTAATTCCCTCCGAAGATTCCAGAAAATTGATTCGTTTTTCAACATCAGTCACTCTTGTAGCTAACTCAGAGAATTTTATTGATTTAATTGATCGACGTATTACAGCGAGATCCTCCAAGTCAGCAAGAAACTTCGTCAACATCACCGACATGTTGGACAACTGACGCTGGATTCCTGCTCTGCCGCGCCATCCAAATCGAGTCCCCGGTCTGTAGGCTTGTCGGGGCTTTCATCATGAACACGTAAGTGTCTTTTAATGTCTCCAGAGCCCGAGGATTTTGACTTCTTTGCCATGTTTTGCAACAAAGGGCAAATGTGTAACTGGGTGTATCAAAATTCACCAGATTATAACATGAAAATAATCGAAAATTCAGCAAAGTGCGCAGAGCTCGTCGCTCACACGTCTGCTCTTTGCATGGCGTCACGTGACCTCCTGACACAATAGTTTTAACTAATGTTTCACCTCTGCGGATTATATAAACCATAATTGTCACATACTTTTAACAATGCATCTTGAATCATTTGGATTTATTATGAAAATATAAATTTATCAAGTTTCAACAACATAACAGCAAGCGATTCGATGTACTACAGCTGTGCAAAGACGGCGCTCTGAAGTGACGCTTGAGTGAGCAGGACTTTGAAATCAGAAAAGCAGAAATTTGTCTTGCTTTGATTCCTCTGTCCCTCTTTCCTTTCGTTGCATCCTTTCCTTTTTTCATAAGAAGGAGGAATTAGGAACCAAGGAAAGGAAACAAGGATGCACAATTTCAGAAATGAGAAGAAACCCATGTGACTGATCACCAAAGGTCGGGCGCCTGCTGATGATGTCAGCAATGAAAATCCACAGTGCTGCTGCTTTAGAGAGAAACAGGAAATAGGATGTGCTGATAAGAAAGAGCAGAGGAATAGTGATAATAAAGTCTTGTAACTGCAGCTGCAGTCAAATACTCGCTGTGTTTCTATCTGTTATCAGACACGTCACAAACAGTAGCTATTAAATGACAGATAAACAATCAAAACTCTGATAATTATGATTAATATCTCAGTTTATTGTGCTGTAAATGCTGCTCTAATTCTTCAGTGTTTAATGGGAGTGATGTGATTCTTCTGTGTTTAGTGGGAGTGATGCGATTATTCGGTGTTTAGTGGGAGTGATGCGATTCTTCGGTGTTTAATGGGACTGATGTGATATGGGAGTGATGTGATTCTTCAGTTTTTAATGAGAGGCAGATGATTCTTTATTAATGGTACTGATGTGATATAGGAGTGATGCGATTCTTCGGTGTTTAATGGGACTGATGTGATATGGGAGTGATGCGATTCTTCTGTGTTTTGTGGGAGTGATGCAATTCTTCGGTGTTTAGTGGGACTGATGTGACTTATTTAATGGGAGTGATTTGATTCTTCTGTTTAATTGTAGTAATGTGATTTTTCAGTGTTTAATGGGATTTATGTTATTCTTCAGTGTTTAATGGGAGTGATGCGATTTTTCAGCGTTTAGTGGGAGTGATGTGTGTAACTGGTTCAGGATGGGCAAGGAGGAGTTGGGAAGCGGCAGGACAGTCAACATAAATTTAATGACATAACTGAACTTAAAACTACATAAAACAAACATAAGACATACACAGACACACAACATGTGCCTCTCTCTCTCTCTCTCTCTCTCTCTCTCGAACTGGTGTCCCGGCCCCTCCTTATCTCTCTCCCACTGATAAGACAACTCAGCCCCAGGCGTGCGTCATCATGGCTTGGCTACGCTCTCCTCCTCATCACACTCCTCCATCGCCAGATTCGGGCCAGCGAGACCTCCGGCCTGACTTACACCCCCACTTCCTTCCTGGAGAGGAGGTTTTCCCCTTTCAGCCGGCCTTCCTCCGGCCGGCCTTCCCCGCCTCCTGGGAAACAGATAGAGATGAGGGGAGGGAGTGGGGGGAGAGAGAAAGAGCAAGCGGGAGAGACAGAGAGAGGAGAGAGAGAGAGAGTAAAAGTGGCTCGCCGGTCCCCGGACACACTGTCGCCTGGTCCTCGGCCAGCTGGGCAGCGTCCTCTGCGACACCAGGCGATGGCACTGGACATCGCCTCCTAGCGGATGGCAGGAGAATCATCCGCCTCCCGGCAGACGTCAGCGTGTATTCTTCAGATACTTTTCCACTCAGAAGTTTTGTATTTATTTTACTTGTCTATATTTTCATGAAAAATCCATGGTTCTAATGTCACATGTGATCAGTGGTGTTCAAGTCTGTATGATAGTACACAACTAAGAACACTATCTGGTCTGCAGTTTGTTGTGTCTGTAGTCTGTTCTGTTGTATCTCTGACTCTGCAGATCAGCAGTGATTTACAAGCACATGACATATTTCCATGCTCTTATTTTTACCTTGGTCTTATGTAAGATTGAATCATGTGACTTTGGGACTGGGGCATTTTTTCTGTACAGTGCCTGCAGGCAAACCCTTTTTGTAGCTGCTACTTATGAATATTTAATGGAAATGTTTTGAAACTGCTTTTACACATTACCCATATGACACACACTGAGTGTTTACATTACACAACTTCAGCTTTTTTTCAGAGCTATTTTTTTGTAAAATCTCAATGTTGTGTTAGGTGTGGTATTTCATAGCTTTACTAAAGTCTTCAGTTGATATTTTCTATTGTTTTCTTTCCACAGATCTGAAGAACAGAGTGAGGAGCACAGAGATGATGCAATAGACAACAACTCTGACAAAGAGTGTTTGGAGGACAAGAGACGTTTCGATCTAGCCTGTCCACCTGTGGTGACATATGGGACGTACCGTGGACAGAGGGAGGTCAGGAGAGCAAAGAAGAAGCATCACTTGGAGCTTCATTCACCCATCTCAGAGGGAGAGGAGGCAACACATCCAGACATCCATGATGACACTGAGATCTCCTCGGCTTTAAACACAATGAGTTCTGATAGTCAAGAAAACCCCACTACTGTAAGTCCAGCATCTTACAGAGAAAATGATTTGATCCAGAGTGCCTTGTCAACAGACACGGAGACTACAGACAGAGGTCCCGCTATAGAATCTCCAGCCAGCAAACTCGCTCGTAATGATGAAACCATCTCTGATCGGTTAGTAACTTGCATAGAAAGAGACTCAGTTCACACCATTCATAAAGCAGAAAAGAGACTACTGAATGAAGCATCTAACAGTGGCCAGGAAGAGCTCGGTCAGAGCGAAACACTAGAGATGGTATCAGTGAACAGTATGCAAAAGGTGCCACAATTGTTCTGCACTGATGCTCTGACGCACCATCACAGCTCAAATCCATCTCCAGAACAGAGATTACAGCAGAGAGACTTCTCAGTATTTACAGACAAAACAGAGCATTCATCCCCTGATGATTCCCAGATGAGCGATAGTCGAGAAGAGAGAGTGACTGAAGAGGATTCTGGGATGGACGAGGAGGTTCTGCAACTGGAGTCTAAAAAGATGGTTGGCAGCATTCAGAAAAATGCTCTTGCTGCCTTTCAAATGATGAAAGTATCTGAGGCAGAGCGTGACATACTGTCGACATGTGAACTTCACGAAGGTTCAGCGTCTGTTCAGTTTGAAGATACAGATGGTCATAGAGACGGAGCAGATAGATCAGAGCAGCGGTTTAATATATTGATGTCTGATCAGACACCGTCTGTAGTTCTGGAGGAAGCGCTGACGGGGAGCCGCAGCAGGTCGACGCCTTCCTCAGGGTACGAGTCCATCGCTGGATCTGACTCTGATATCAGGTGCTGTGTGAGCATGACCTCTGACATCACCACTACAAGTGCTCCAATCAGCTGTCAACTCGAAGATAGTTATGAGAATCAGGCAGTTCCTGAATATTTTGCAGTGGAAAAGGAAGTGCATCTGACTGTGTTCTGTAAGAACAGAGGAAGAGCCGCTGATGATGAGCCATTATCACTGAATGTTGGAGACATTCTTCATAAAACAGACATCAGTGTTGTGCTGCCTGCTGTGTGTGAGTCTCTCATTGGTGAAGAGACAGAGCAGCACGCAGTTTATGTCTGTGAAACAGAGCAATACAGAGTAGCGAACAGATCTCAGGATTCAGCCAAAGATGATACAAAGAGCAATAACTGTAGACACAACCTGGACGGTGATTCCTGTGATGCTTCTTCAATCACTCCTGACACTGATACGTCTGTGAATCAGGAGAGTCAAACTCAATCTCTCAGCGTAATGGAAAAGTGTGATCTTTTTAACCCCAGTCTCAAATCTGACACAACAGATCTTGCAAAGAGAGAGACACCAAAGATGTCAGAATTTGCACAGAAGCCAGCAGCTACACTAAGCCATAAATCTGAGCAGACGGAAGCACTTTATTCAGTCATTGCTGAGCAGGAACATTTTTGCGACAACTCTGTGACTGGTGAAGATCAGAGTTTTCTCCTGGTGGAGAGTTCCCCGGCATCTGTGAATGAAGTACAGACACACTCAGGAGGGCTCGATCCGTCTCAGTGGACGTCAGTCAGAGTGTTCCGCTGTGAGGTCACAGATGACCAAAGCCAGAGTCCTTCAACACTCATCTCGGATCGAGCAGATTGTAGAATATCAGCCGTATCTCCTTCAGGAAGTAGAATTCACCTCGACCTCCCGGACAGTTCAAGCAGAAGCACGGCTTTTGTTTCCCAACATCCACGATTTCATGAACTTGATCTCCACCAGATTGATGGAGGCTTTGCCATTATCAGTGAGGAGGAGGAGATGGACACTGTGTTCGTGAATGACACGGGGCCTGTGCACAGTCCTGGCACACGCAGAGCCAAAGCGTACCCCTTCTCCCTCTCACCCATTTACGAGGAAGAGTCAGGGTGTGAGGAGGTCTCAGAGATGCTGCAGGTTCCGCCAGTGACAGAAGAGGAGCAAAGGAGCGTGGAGCAGCAGGCCTCATCCATCCTCTCCCTCCTGCAGTCTGTCAGTGAGAAGCTTCAGTCCAGCGTGAAATGCGGTTCAGATGAGTACCAGACCGAGTCTCTGAGAGCCGCCACAAGACCACTGTGGCATTCCAACAGAGACGGCAGCGAGGAAGAAGATGATGATGATGATAACTCCAGTGTTTTACTGCACCAACAACTTACTGAGGCCAAACCTGTCCAGCAGCCAAACACAGAGGATCAGCTCAGGTCAAATATTGATCAGACTGCTAAAGAATCTCATGAAAGTATCCGGGTGGAGTTGGATTGTCATAACACACTGGCAAATGTTGGAAAGGATATCAATACACCTTTCTATCAGTATTTAAAATCCAGAGTGACACCATCTGCTGATAAAGAACCCAAAGACACTAAACACATTGTGTGCTGTAATGAAATCAACACAACGCTCACGGTAAGCACAGCAGTCAGATGTTTACTCAAAGGGTTAGGTTTGCTCTTATGTTAACTAGTTTAGCATTAATGTTGACTAGCTTAGCTTTGGCCTTTTTTTCCTCACAGGGAGAGATTGGAGGCTTTGGACGGGTCAGCCCAAGACCTTCTACAGTAAGTTCACCACTTCTGTCGTTCATTAAGAGTCCTAATTGTTTTCTATGTTTGATTTGATTACTTGAGTAAGCTCTTTGTATTTCCTTACATGGGGCTTTGGATCAGTAAAAGGAGGGCACTAACTCCTCTGTTGCTCTGAGAGTTTAATCTCTATAGATTTAAGGGGGCTTTCGCACTGGCAGTTTAGTACGAAACAGAGAATGGTTCAAATGAAAAGCTGGTAATGTTAAAGCTGTTTTGCGGTACTGAACCTGAGACTACCTGTAGGAGGTGGTCTGAGTTCAGTTGCAATGGAACTGTGGCGTGGTTCGCATGAGTGAGAAAGCAACCTGTACTCGGGTCCGCACTTGTTCAATAAGTGTTATAACTTGCACATGCATTTTTGCAGATTTAAGCTTGATCATCAGTTGCACAAAAATAAACACAAATGTGCACCATGAGTGACAGGGGAAAGTTGTGGGACTCAGAAGAGGTGAGATGCCTTTTATGTACATGCGTGAGGGACTGTGCAACCAGCTGTGTCCTCAAAAAAGATTGCTTGTGAGCAATCAGATATAGTCGCCTTCTCCTGGACAACTGCTGAATTATGGCATGCGATGTACAGAGGTACAATGGTCATTCACTCTGGTGTGCATAATGACACCAAATTAATAAAAACACAAATATAGTGACCCGCATTGTGTTTTCCATCATGTGCATGTTTATGATGACACAAGCTGATGACGGAAAAGCACCAGGGTTCGACTGAATCACATGCAAGTCTGAAACCAGACTAACCTGCAGGGGGCGCCGGGAACAGTCGCACTCAGATTCGGACCGCAGCAAATGTGCCCAGTGTGAAAACCACCTAAATCATCTCTGTTATGAAAGCGGTTATTAATTGCTGTGATGTCTCTGCACTGTACAAATAGAAAACCATTTGAGTCTCTGACACGATGCACAGCATGTGTCCAGCACATGAGTGGTTTGCTCACTGTAGATGACATGTTTTTGTTAACACAGATGCTCATCTATGAGGGTCAGTCACTCAGCGGTAACAGAAGAGAAATCTGTGATGATGTAGAAGACGCCAGAAGAGTTCTGTTCCCTTGTGGAGCCATGATTCACGTGCTCAAAGGATGGTAAACACATTTATTTAAATTAGCTATTAAACCTGACTATAATGCTTACACACACATACAACACACAATTAGTTGAATGTTTATGACTTGAGTCTGATTGGAGACCAGGTGAGCTTGACACACTTCGACAATGAAACAGCTTTATGGAACATTCTAGTTGTGCTATTGTGTAAGAAATTAGCTCATGTAGTGACTTCATTGGCTATCAAACAGAGACAGTGTGTGTTTGTGTGTGTAAGAGCACTGCAGCTCATGTCTAATAGATGAAGTGATTGTAACTCCAATTTTCAGGCTTGTTGTTCATGAGTGCTTTTGGAGATTATGTAATGTCATTTTGCTAATGGACGCTCATTGATGCACCTTGTGATGAGCATTATTCAGTATTCAGCAGCACTCAAACACTCGGAACAGCAGTCAGAGTTTGTGTTTCAGTTTTCCAGCAACACATCCTGCTGGTATACCGGACAGAGATGCATGAGAGATTCCAGAGAGTTTATTATTAAAACATGTCACACATGTTCTTTAAGGTTTATGGACGTATTACAAACAGTTTTACATGAAAGTTTTCTTTAGCTGTGTGTTTAGGTCCTGGGGTCTTCCACTCTCTCTCTCTCTCTCTCTCTGTGTTTGTGTGTGTGTGTGTGTGTGTTTGGAGCGGTTTAGTTTCTGAGCTCTTAACCCTTCCTGTTCAGTGACTTCCTGTTTAGTACCTCTGTTCACTCAGTTTACAGTGTGAGAGTTTGTGTAGAGAGTGAGACGCACATGCACTTTTATATGTCTTCACAGCCACATTCTTGTAGATGTTAAGGTAATGATGGACATTCAGAATGTGTGTGTTTGTGTTCAGTTGGCTGCTGTATGTGGATTTGTGTTTCGGCGGGTTTTGTGTTCTGCTGGAGGAGGGTCAGACTGTAAGGACCAACAGAGAACCTCAACAGAACCTGCAGCAGCACAGAGAACCCCAAAGAACAGACATCAGTGACATGCTGTCTGTGCGCTCCATCAGAACACTGCTGAAGGTATCATCAGATGTCTGTCTGTCTCTCTGTCTGTCGGTTTCTCTCTTAAAATGACAGTGTGAAAAGTCAGTCCTAAAGATTGAATGGGCTTTATGTGCAGTGTAAACAGATCCTTCCATTTCTCTCTTGTTTTCTTCTTTTCTAAATTCATGCTGTTGATTTGGTCAGATGCATTATGTGTTCATCAGTTGTTGGTCTGTGTGTGTGAGTTCATGAGCTCTGATGGTGTTCCTGCTTGTTTTTGCTCACATCTAAACACATTCATATTCCTGCATTTAGGAAGATGGCATTCCAGAGATCCATCTCCATCCCAGTGTGTCTCGGACTGGACAGACAATCCGTCTCTTCTCTGCTAAAGACCTGACAGAGCAGCATGACCCTGTGACCCTCTCTGATCTCTCTGTCAAGACTGGATGGTAGGAAATGTGTTACGTCATCAGATATCAATGTGTTTTAAAGAAAACAGGAAGTCTCGTAACAATCCGCTTGCAACTTTAATAGCTGTTCGTATCAACTGCTGCCATTGTGTTCAAGTGTGAGATTGTTGAATGCTGACTCATTAGTGCCCTTCACTGACACCTGCGGCTGTGCAGGAAAAACTAAAGCATTCGCCTAATGAATCTTTAACTTCGTTTCCCACAATTCCTCTGCTCTCAGTTAAACACACACAAATGCTGCTTTACACCACAAACACATGATGCTCTGATCTGTCTCCTCTTACATTTAAATTTAAGTTATATTTACATGCTGATTTTTTTTATTTTTGTTCAGTTTTCTTCTGTCTTGTGTGAGTTCTGTTAAGAAAGGACATAAAGCCACATGAAAGTTACAGTGTCAAACGTTTTGATACCAAGCCAAGTCATTTTTGTTTGTATAGTGTTTCAAAGCAGCTTTATAGAAAATCATGCCTTAACGTCTTTAAGCCCTCAGTGAGCAAAAGTGAATATGGGAAGGAAACAGCTGCTTAAGATGTTTGTGGAGGGGAAAACCTAGAGAGGAATCAGACTCTGCTGGGAGAACACATCTGTCTCTGCCTTTATGATAAATGTACATGTGCAAATATTATTTATAAGAACCCTTAAATATGATGATCCCTGTCAGGGACCCCTTCCTAAAATATAAAGTCAGCTATACAGTATTTTCATGTATAAAGAAGATCCATTTATACTGTGTGAGGAACAATAGTGAGCGTCATATTAAAAAGACAATGTGTTGTTTAAAAAGGGTTTTATATTGTCATTGTATAAAAGCCAAAAGTGAAAATGATAAAAAATATTATCTGGAAAATATTTACTTTGCGTTGTTAAGTTGACCGTGTAAAATCATTTACCCACTATTCGAGTAATGGTAGAGGAATATACAGGAGGAAAAACATGTTCAGTTTAGTTCAAATATATCTGTATAGTGCTTCTGTGACAAATCAGGTTCTCAATGTGGAACGGAGTAAGCGGGGACCGGGTGAACAATCCACATCAGACATTTAATAAACACTTTTCAGAGAATAACAAAACAAAAAACATGCACTGCTTTTCAGCCAGCTATGTGTAAACATAAAGATGCGCACACAGAAACAGGCTTCATGCATCTCTCTCTCGAACTGCAGCTCCACCTTATCCCTCTCCCGGCTGATTGCGATCATTCTCCCCCAGCCGTCCCTCATCGCTTGGCCACGCCCCCCCCAATTTCATGATTTCTAGCCAGTCCTTAGAAAGAAGAATGGAACGGTAAAAATTTAGTACATTTTTATTTTTTAATGACCTTTTTCCACTTATTCTTTTTCTGCAGACCCCCAGCAGCCAATGCGAGGTGCCCTGACCCCAGTTTAAAAACCCTGCTCTAAACGTTCCACTTAAAATTAATTTCAGATTTTAATTAACAACTGAAATGTCTTTCTTTCCTCAGAACAGGAAGTCAGCAGGGCACAACCACAACTATTATGGAAAAAACCAAAAAGATAAAACTAGTCCCCTTTTTTACCAAAAGATCCACAAATATCCAGGTCATGTCCCCTTGATTTCTACACTTATCTCTTCAACAAGAGGCTTAAAACTGCCAGGTGTTGCACTTTTACAGTAATGTAGATGTTTTTGTCCTTATTCATTATGCAATTGAATATTTGTGTGTGTGTGTTTGTGTGTGTGTGTGTGTGTGTGTGTGTGTGTGAAGCTGGTTGGTCTACGATGAGCCTGGATTCAGTGGTAATTCTGCTGTTCTGGAAACAGACGGGAGGGTCACGCCTGTTCTCCACAGTTCTCTTGTGTCGTGTGTAAAGAGTCTCCGGCCATTAAAAATGGTACACAAGCAAACACAACCATGATCTCTGACCTCACACACTCCTCTGACCCCTGCATCACATGTGACATCACTGATACTGAACAGCAGCGGTGCTTTTTAAACTGTCATGCATGTTTTTCTCCTGACACAGGGCGGGCTGAGGGTGGCAAGACCCATCGACCCAAAGGTGAGATGGACAGACAGTCAACACACTTGACATTCGTAGCTATGCTAAGATCAGTGGAGGTGATTTGTGTTCTTGTGTCTCTTGTGTAGGTGATGTTGTATGAGAAAACGCAGTTTCAGGGTGAATGTAGAGAAGTGCTGAATTACACAGACAGTTTGGAGGACACGGAGATGCCGGCGGGCATTTCGTCTCTGTGGGTCACAGGTGGAATGTGAGTCTCTCTCTCTGTCTCTCTCTCTCTCTCTCTCTCTCACACACAGCTTGCCATTGTTTTTTTGTACAGTGCATTATAGTGATTATGAGGACTAATTAGGCATCTCATACTGACATTAATTAAACAATTGACTGATGAAGCACTGAAGTGATGACTGACAGGAAATGCAGCATGTGAGACTGTTCGTGTGTGTGTGTGTGTGTGTGTGTGTGTGTGTGTTAGATGGGTGGGGTTCTCCAGTGAGGGGTTCAGAGGTCATCAGTGTGTGCTGGAGGAGGGTGGATACAGCGACTGCTCAAGACTCTTCAATGGCTCCATCAAATCACTGCGATACATTCAAACCGTGAGTCCTGAACCGGTCTTTCTTTCTTTCTTTGAATGTCAGTGTATAAACTGAGAAATGAGACACAACAGAAAGAGATGAGATTGAAGAGAGTGAGAGAGACTATACAGAATGAAAGAGCAGCATATGTTTTATGATCTAGTTGTTCAGGAGGTTGATAGCCTCTGTCTGTCTCACTGTCTGTCTGTCTGTCTCTATCTCTCTCTCTAACCATCTCTCTCTTTGACGGTCTGTCTCTCTCTATCTCTCTCTCTCTCTCTGTCTGTCTCTCTCTCTCTAAACCCTGCAGAACACTCTCTTTATCTGTTTAGTACTTATGTAAACAAAATGTTACTCTTTTTTTTAACTGCTGATGAGGACCAGTGTTATTTTTGTTTGTTTATTCAGTGTTGAAGTACAGCTGCAGGATCGGCTTTAGGGTTTAATTATTTTAGGATTAAAAACTATTGAATGAGATTCTAGAAAAGCAATAAAACATTGTACATCACCATTACAATACAACAAAACTGCAGACTCTCATTTGAGTGGAAAGATCCGTTGAAGCCGAAATATCTTTATTAAGAGCGATCAACACCTCACAGCATCTTTAATGTGTTTGAACAATGACGTTCATGATGAGTGACTGCAGCAGGTCATCATGGATTTGCCACTTAGAGTGAAATATGTGTCATTCTCTTTGGTTGTTATGGACGTCACCTTCAGGACTTCCTAGAAGCGTCAATCTGTCTGAAGAGCTCTGATGAGGAAATCACTGTGGTGGACCAGGAAGTTCCTGATCTGCAGTGTATCTGTGTCACTCAGGAAACAAACAGCATCTATGTGAAGAGTGGAGCGTGAGTATCACGTTACGCTCTGATGTCACCTTCATCTCCATCAGAAGAGCCTTAGCGGATTGTTTGAGTTGTGACATTTCTGCTGGTGTTTGTGTGTTTCAGGTGGGTGGCATACAGCGACAGGTGCTTCACAGGAGATCAGTATGTGCTAGAGAGAGGACGACACTCAGGGACCCTCGAATGGGGTGACAGGCGCAGCTCACCGCGGTCACTGCGACCTATTCGCAGGGTGAGTTCACGTGCTCCGCACGCGGTATCAATGACTGATCGAGCAGCACAAAGAGACGTTAAATAACTGGAGCACTGTGATTGACTCACTGAATCACGAGATGATTTAAACGTTAGCTTTTCTTATGAGAATTAAAAATGCATCTGAATCACACTGTCATGTGTGTACGCCTGGATACATAACAGGTCAAGATCTAACTAATTCATCTAATTTTCATCACAGGAAGTTTGCACCATCATGGAGCCAAACTTTTTGGTATGTTTGCATCTCATGTGCTACTTATGTAAGCATGAGGAGTTCCAGTGTGTGACACTAACATGTTTCTCTCTGAGCAGCTGCGCATCTACAGTCAGATGCATTACAGCGGCGAGAGCCGAGAGTTTGTGAGTGAAGCTCCGAACTGCGGCGGTCTCAGACTCGAGTCATTCCGGGTGATCAGAGGGAGGTGAGATGATGACATCACACATGATAATCAATAACACTCACACCACCTTCATCTCTCTCTCTCTCTCTCTCTCTTCCTCGTGCAGTTGGCTGCTCTTCGATGAGGAGGGTTACTCTGGTAACCAGTACATACTGGGGGAGGGGCTTTACCCTGACCTCACTTCCTGTGGCTGTGCATCAGCGGTCATCAAGTCTGTAAAGCCCATTCCATACGTAAGTCCATGAGAGAAATGACAGTATTTAATTACAGATAATTGACCAAAGTTCCCATGACGTTCACGTTTTGTTTATTTGATGATTCGCTCAGAGTTTCACCGATCCGTCCGTCAGTCTGTTTTCTCTCAGTGGTTTTGAGGGACTTGAAGAAACGTCACATTCAGATGTGGAGAACATCTCACACTTCTTCAGCCAATCTGTGAGAGTCAACAGCGGCCTGTAAGAGCTCTCATATGACACACAATTTTACTGTAAATTATTATTGAAGTGTATGTGAGCATGTCGCTGTCGTCCTGCAGGTGGGTGGCGTATGAATACAGTCATTTTAAAGGGCGTCAGATGCTCTTGCAGCTGCGAGAATATCCAGATTGGGGGGGTCACAGCGGTTGGGACATGATTGGATCATTGAGGCCCCTCAAACAGGTCAGTGCTAAGAACGACACCCGCCGTGTTTCATCATGACAATTAATGTTCTAACACATCTTGACCATATTATGATGCATTAAGATCAGCGCTCTCTCTTTCCCTCCTTTCAGCACAAACACACATTGAGTTCAGACACATTTATCAAGGGGGTGTTTGTGTTTGTTTGTGTTGTCTGGGTGCTAACAGCATGTATCGCATCTTTGGTGGTGGTCTGTATGACACTGATAAACATATTTTTAAGAGCGATATTTATAGACATTGGTGTGTGTGTGTTTGTGTTCTTAGAGCAGTTCAGGTTGTTAGCAATAAAAGCAGCAGCTAAACACACTGACATGAAATATAAACTATAACTTTATCTACACACTCATGATTTAAATCAGTGTAATGGACTCAATTGATGCTGATGTCAGTGTTAAAATCATAGTTGTATAATGAATCGGTTCTGTTAAAACAGCATCCTGTCATCATATATGCTAGAGGACATCTTTGCTTGAAATCAAACTGTTGTTTTCTTCTCAGCCAAAAGTTCACATTCAGATACGAAATCGGGCGCTGGGCTCCGTCCTGACCGCAGAGAGTGTCCCGATGAATCTACCGGCAAAAGTCTTCCTGAGTTCTGCTGATCGCTCCTTGGACACGCAGCGTTGGATCTTCACCGATGGCTTTCTAAAGAACACGGTCAGATTCACTTTCAGTACTGAAGCAGACAGGAAGATGACAGACACGATGTGTTTCATGAGTTGAACTTCACGAGCTCACTGAAGACTCTTCAAATGTTTGGAATCTGTCAAAACCTGTTGGACATATGAAGTCTTGTTTTAGATGATTGTTAGTGGTTCACTAAGGGTTTTTTCTGGAAATGGGCATAATATCTTTCTGAAGTCGAGTTGTCATGTAATAAAGGGCAGTTTGATTATTTCTGCATCGCAGCCAGACATGTGTTGTGTATTTCACTGATGTTCACATGAGAACATTGAAGCAGTGATGTCATGAACTGTGTGTTTGTGTAGGTGAGGAGAGGTTGTCTGTCTGTGATCGGTGCAAAGGCGTGTGCGGGGGCCAGAGTGGGATTATGGGAAGAACATGGGCATGTGAATCAGAGATGGAGTCTGAATGAAGATGGAACATTCTCCTCGCATTTAAATCGCAGTCTCGTGCTGGACATCAAAGGTACGAGAGGCTGAACTCGCTAGTGCTCACATTTTAAATAATTTAACTTGTTTTTCCCCTCTGTATCTGATGTTGTGTTTAACTGTGTGTCTCAGGTGGAGTTACTGCTGACATGGATCATCTGATTCTGAGTCAGCTTTGTGTCGATACGAACACTCAAAACTGGGACGTGGACGTGCTGTGACCCTAAAACTATCAGGAATATGAACACATGATCAAATCAGGCAATGAGGGTTGGATAAGTGTGCTTTGAGTTAATATTCAGATAACTCACATATTCACCCACAACCCAATCGCATGAAAATGTATTTTCTGATTAGGGGATTAGAGGAAAATAGGTCTGTATGTTTGTTTTTAATTTGAATGCAGCACATTTGCACTAAAGGAAACCTCACGTGTGACCGCCGTGCGCTCAGCAGATACACCGTTTCTCCCTTTATTCAGTTTGGGGAAAAAACTAAAATACATTTTTCAGTAGCTGAAGCTGCAGCGTTACATTGAACACATTCAGATGGTATAAAGTCATTTCACTGGAGTTCTTCAGGAACACTAATGTGTGTTTGTGTGTGTGTGTGTGTGTGTATAAAATCAGGAATAAATGCATTAAAATACTGAAAGAAATCTTAAACCTTATATTAATGTGTACAGAGACTGTTCATAAGAAGCATTTTTAAAGCAAAATTAATCCTGAAAATAAAGGTTGTAAAATATATTCATTTTAAAACGTGATGTTTGGTAGAATTCTTTCTAAATATCTGTTAGTTACACAATATTTCACCCAGCATTTGAAACATGTTTTTAATCAGCTTTCAGTTACTAACAGTCGCATTTACAACTGCTTCTGACCACTCAAGTCCGATACAGCGTCAGTGACTCGTTAAGAGGTCAAAGGCCATGAGTTCAGAGTGTAACAGGCTGTTGCCCCTGACACACACACACACACACACACACACACACACACAGAGGGATCAGCTGAAAGTGTAAAGCAGCTCTGAAAGTTCGTCTGAGTGCATTAGTGCTTTTGATGTTTCGCAGCAGTCCTTCTGTCCAGAGTCCCAGCGGCAGACCCAGTTTATCTGCATCTTGCTGCAGCTGCAGAACAGCGACGCGCTCCAAATGCAGCAGCTGCTTTAGTGCCGCCAGATGTGTCAAAGGAAACCGCAGACCCTGAAACTGAAGAAAACTCATATATTTATTGAAATGAACATCAATCAATGGAACAAAGCTTTAAAAATGTGATGGCTGATGGACCTGTGAAGACTCATCTTCATCATCATCATCAGATGATTCCATCATGTGCGTTTCTCTTTTGTTCTTTAAAGAATGTAATACAAACACGACCAGCTGTGTGGCTTCATCCTGATTAAAGGAACAGACACAATGAGGACATTTCACTCACATTGTTCAAAACCTGTGTGTGTGACTCTTACCGGGTTGTGCTGACTGGACTCCACCGTTAGTCGAAGATGCTCTTTAAACCGAATATATATATACAGTGTCCTCCAGTGAAGGCAGTTTTCCAGCTTAAAAAGAAACAAAACCATTTACAGTATATGCAATAGAAATCAGCGGTACTCTGACAAGAGCCGGTAGTTTTTATTTTTAAATGTTATTTATATCACAGTTGAGCCAAGTGATCCAAGACTCATCAAGCAAGTCATGCTGGGAATAATCTGCTGAATGACAGGTCTACATACACACACACACACACACAAACAGCTCGTGAGATTGTCTGGTTCTAAATCAGTCTGGTCGAGCAGATAGGGTGGAAGTCTGTTGGAGATAAAGTCTCTCCTCATATCTGTGGGGAGTAAATCATGATGTTTCTGTTCGAGATCATCAGCCAAATGCCTCAAACACACACATCTGCTTGTTAACATTAGGACTGATGCTCGGACACAGAAATAAAAAGGAATGC
>NC_059384.1:34211082-34388582 GCF_019703515.2 Myxocyprinus asiaticus | reverse complement strand
GGCGTTCAGTCACTCCAAAACTCCGCCCCTTCTGACTGCCAGCCGGCCTTTCGCCCAATAGCATGCAATATTTAAATATGCTTTTCGACTTCAACCAATCGGAATTTTACGTGAAAGTCTCATGCGTATTTATTTCTTACTGTACAATCACTGTTTATTAATACAGATTGAGATGGCTTGTGTAATGTACTAGTGCCTCAGAAACCTGCTTTTAAAACCTGATTTCTAGAACAGCAGGAGATGTTTGAGAGATATTGTCAAGACCTTGTCGTAAACATTTTGTTCTCTTGAAAATTTTTGTTTATATTGTTTAAAGTAACTGACATTTCCAGAGAGTCATTCTTGTTTTTTTCTGTCTTTGGGTTTAATTAAAATAATACTCTTCTAAAGAGTTTATTCCAAACATTGAGTTCTCGGCAGAGAATCACAATTAAACTAATCCACTTCTTCAAAACAGTAGCGTCAGTATCAGTATCACATGACTGAGTCTTTGAGCACGCCTGGTGTTAAACTGCTATCCAGTTTTAGAGAGACTGACGTTTGAGATTCAAGATTAAAAACTTTACTTGCTTTCTGAACACATATGGCATACATGTCTTCTTACAAAATCTGACACATTTAGGATAACCAGCTGGTCATGTTTATAAGTTAAACTAATGAAGTTGAAAGGGAAACCGTGAGCAATACTAAAACACTATTTATAACATTGCAACAGCATCTTTCTGGCTTTGAAGAACATTTAAGTCTCAAACTGCTTTATTGTGACATTGTGGTGATGGATGCAGCATGGAGCTTTAGGACAAAGACAACAGCCAGCAGTGTTTTGTTTGCCTCTTTCCAGCACAATAAATCATGAACAATAGGATGACTTTTGTGACCCATTCTGAAAGAGAGGCTCCTGAATCTCAAAGAGCAGCTTTTCTTTTATTGTTTGGAATCCTGGTGCATCAACCGAGACAATACAAGGTTTACTAGCATTTGGTTACATATCCTAGTTAATAAAAAAACAACGACAATACTACTGCAAATAATAATGATAATAATAATAATAATAAAAAACATTTCATCCATTACTCAGCACAATATGGTTTTTAGATTAGCTGCATTACTAATTATCTACCAGTCATAATTATGTTGGCTTGACGAATTTAAAAAAAAAAAAAAAAGAAAAAAAAAATGTAACGGTCAAGCTACATCCACCAACCCTGGTACAGACCTTCAGACTGCTCTGAAATAGTGTGCTGTATCTTTTCTAACTGATCGGACTTACAGTTTTTGCACAGTGGATGATCAAGGATCTGGAAAAATTCCATCGACCTTGACGGAATGTTCAAACAAGCCAACAGAATTTTCTAAAATTCAAACTCCAACTGTCAAAAAATTTAAATGTAAACAAACCCAAAAAAGGCCTTTAAAATGCTTTGAGTTACTAGCTCTCTCTCTCTCTCTCTCTCTCTCTCTCTCTCTCTCTATCTATCTATTTGATGGTTTATGTGACTATCTCTGTGACAGTTTATCTGACTAGCTGTTTGTCTCACACCTTGTTTTCACCGGGCGCGTCCGTTGCAATGGCTTGAGGCCGCCTACACTGGACGCATCGACACAAACGTTCTAAACCGTTTATTTGTGTTGTTGGCAGTAGTAGCGCCAGCACATACAGTGCATTGCACTGGATGCTTCCAGTGTAGACAGCATCATTGATTATGATGGGTTCTATTGCTTCTAACGCGATGCGACGCGCCGCTCATGTCTGGTTTAGACAGGGTGTTACTGTAATATCTAAATCAAACTTATAACTAATTTAAACTATTAGACGAGGCTTTGTCAAGCCACTATCAAAGTTTGTCTTGACAAACTTTACCTATCTAGTTGCAGAGTAAATTGTACACTGAAGTTTAATAATTACGGTTAGGGGTTTGTTCAAATCCTAACCCAAGTATGAGCAAAAGTAATAAAATTATAACTCAAATCATGCAGCTTGTTGAGTATAGATGTGCTCTTACTTTTCTAAGCAATCTGACCCTGGCAACCACCTAGCAACGCACTAGCAATTATCCAGAACTCACTAGCAACTACAGATATCCATACATAGATGCCGCATTAGCATCTGTTCCTATGGACTGCAATATGACAGCACGTCCGCCATATTAGAAAGGTCAAGAGGTGTACGGAAACATGCAAAAGTGAATTGACAGATGCGGTCTGCTGCAGCCTGGAGTTTTTTACATCCAATTTTCACATAATTTGATTTGCCATATACATCAGAGAATATTGTAGATGATAAAAAATAAATAAAACAAATTAAAATAATAATAATCCAAATGAGTATTGTTGAAACACTCATATAAATAATGTTGATCATCAGAGCACTGTCTGATGCTTGAAGCTTCTCATAAAAGCAGTGGGACTAGTGATCATAAATGCAATAACCACAAAGGAATCTAGTTCCAAAAACATCCATAGTATATTTGTTTATTCAAATCAAATATTTGTCATACAGCACCAATCATTCACACAGTAAACTTTCATAACTAAAAAAGCTATTAATTAAACTTAGATAAATAATTGCAGTGCAATTTATAGTCTATAATTTATATGGACAGATATTAAAATAAAACGTGCTTGTATTACACAGATATGAAATAATTAAGCAAGAAGACATGAGAGGCCGTGCTCTGTTGTGAATATAGTCACAAGAAGGGCGTTGTTTGGCACAATGCAAAGCGGAGTGCCGGCAACCCCTTCAGCCGTGACTGTATTCACAATATGGCACAGCCTCAAGTGCCTTATTGCTTTAATAAAACAGTCCAATAAAAAATATTGGACACAAATGTTAATTTAAATGTTATATTTTGTAAGAAAAATCAATAAATGCCATCCTTTCACCAGAAAATATACAGTAGTCCCTGGCAGTGAACAGCTAGGCATCAAGAATAACTGTCATCTATGGGTACGGCGGAACGATACAAATAGAAGTCCAGTGAAGAGGTCAGAGCTGTGATTTATCATGAATAAAGCACGGCTGTTGGCCAATAAGTATCCTGGACTGGAACTATCTGTTCTATAATCTACATTAAGTTAGCTAGTATTTTATTTATTTATTTATTATAAGTACAAACATAGATATTACAACACTTTTATAAAACAGATTGTCCCTGGATAGTTACTTCACTGTAAATAAATCCTATATTGAAGCAAAATGCCTGTGACTTCTCTTCTAAAACAAAAGGTTTTCTTTTCGTAGAAAACATATTGAAGATTATCACAGAGGCAGTAAATGTATTATATGATTAACTGTTTTCACACAAAAGCAGCTTATGCAGCTCTCTGAGGCATCTCCTCCACTGACTTACATTTAAACAGGTCTCCTTGTTGACTGTTCCAAGATGGCGGCGAGGTTGAGGTATCCCAACCAACCGTATGTGGTATCTATGTATGTATATTTGTTTGCAGCCACCTAAAACATTGCTTAGCAATGCCCTAGCAACCACCAAGAATGCCTTAGCAACTTCATGGAAAACACAACTGCATAGCTTAACACTAAAAAACATTTAGAACACCCATAACACCATAATGCCTTAGCATTGTGGGTGGTGAGTTTTGCATGGGCAAGCACTACTCTTCAAAAATGATGATATTTTTAACTTATTGGTAACATACTGTAGATGAATAATTGGTATTTCCATTCCATTGCCAATGCTATTACCCAGAGTACATGACATTATACCTATACAATCATTATGGAACATCCTGAAGTTAGATTACTTGTTCACAGCAAGGGCACAATGGAAATAGCTCTGGGACCACTTCTTAGTGTGTTTAAAACCAACAAATGTTATTTTTTTCAGTGCCCCTCACCACTATGAACAACAAATATAGCAATATAGAGTACATAAGGTTTTCTATTTTTTATCATTTCTACAATGGCATCTGAAACCGAAAACTATTGATTTTAAATGATGCTGCATCTAATCCGCTAGGTGTCAGTGTAAGTCCAAGATGACACTAAGACAAAAGTTAATGAGTGCATCAACCATTTAAAAATGTAAATCATTAATAAAAGTATTATTTCAGCTAAGCTGTTTAAAACACACACACACACACACACACACACACATGCATTTAGATTTCATCTGGGTCTTTTTTGACCCACTTATGCATTTTAGGGAAGTAAAATTGCACATTCTAAGGTTAAGAGTTAAATCTTACACTCACTTAACACTTTATTAGGAACACTATGGTCCTAATAAAGTGCCTGACATGGTCTTCTGCTGTTTTAGCCCATCTTCCTCATGGTCCAATGTGTTGTGCATTCTGAGATGCTATTCTGCTCACTACAATTGTACAGAGTGGTTATCTGAGTTACCATAGCCTTTCTGTCAGCTTGAACCAGTCTGGCCATTCTCTGTTCTTCTCTCTCATCAACAAGGCATTTCTGTCCATAGAACTGCCACTCACTGGATGTTTTTTTGTTTTTGGCACCATTCTGAGTAAACTCGAAAGACTGTTGTGTGTGAAAATCCCAGGAGATCAGCAGTTACAGAAATACTCAAACCAGCCTGTCTGGCACCAACAATCATGCCATTCTGATGGTTGATGTGAACATTAACTGAAGCTCCTGACCCGTATCTACATGATTTTCTGCATTGCACTGCTGCCACATGATTGGCTGATTAGATAAACATGAATAAGTAGGTGTATAGGTGTTCCTAATAAAGTGCTCAGTGAGTGTATAGCCTCAATACGAAATGATGGGGGGGCAACCAACAAATCCAGGACATTGACACCCATTGTGAAATTAAACTGGATCTTCTTTACGCATGGCATACATGCAAATACACTCAAAGATACAGTGTTTCTTATTGTGTCCTTTGTACTTATTCTTTTTTTTCTTTTCTTTTCTTTTTTTTACCATGCTCCTCTGGTGATGTTGTACCTCAGGGAGCTAGCATGAGAAACTCACCCATCTCTTTGTCTGTCATTGACCGGATCTCGCTTTAGTCTGGTGGGAGAGAGCCACCCAATGGCTGCTAGGTTCCCAGATGTGCAGCACTTTTCAGCAAGGAAAATTAAATGTTCCTAAGTGCTGATGTTTGATAAGAGATAGCGAGTCACAGCCAAACCAATAAAGAGTGACTTTGTCAATCCTGTCACATAGAACCAAAGTGCCTCTTTATCCAGGAGACAAGAGATTGTTTCAATTTCTATGTAATACATACCCATGCATTGGATACTCTAGCAAGAACTAAGATTCCCTATCTGTCACTCACTCGACGTTGTGTCGATGTAGTGACACTAGGGGTCACTCTTGGGAGCCCAAGACACCTCTGGTCTTTGATAAAAGGCCAATGAAAATTGGTGAGTGGTATTTGCATACTACTCCCCCTGACATACGGGTATAAAAGGAGCTGGTATGCAACCACTCATTCATATTTTCTCTTCGGAGCCGAACGGTCGATGTTTACTGAGCTGACTGTTCATTCACCTCTGCTGGATCTGACAGCGCATTTCAGTGACTTCTCCCCCCTTTGCACTGGTGTACTGCAGAGAATGCCCCTGGGCGCTTCGGCAGAAAAAAAGAGTATATTTTTCTAAAAGAGTATATTTCTCTAAAAGAGCGGCACACACAGAGCGTCTTTTTAAAGACGCATCTTTTTAAAGATGCCTTTCCGTTTGTGTGTTATTCCTGGTTGCGGTCGTTACCTCTCAACTTCGGACGGTCACAATCACTGTCTTTTGTGTCTGGGCGCGACCCATGCAGAGACAGCGTTCGTGGATGGATCATGTACTCACTGCGAGAACATGACCACGGCAACATTGCGGTCGCGGCTTGCTTTCGTAAGAAAACCCCACCCCATCGGCTCCCTGCCTCGGTCCTTCTACCTATGGGTATGAGGCCAGCGTGGCTAGCACTGGGGGTGATTTGGGGATCCCAATGGGACCACCTCCGCCGGGTATCCCCCCACGGACCTCCCATTCCCCATCACGCTCGTCTGCCCCGATCGGGCTTCCAGATGAGTCCGCCTGCTCCTCTCACGGCGAGGTCGGCCTCTTGTTTGGAGCCCGTGAAGCTGATAAGTTGTGTGCACACAGGGACCTGGTGCTCTCGCACCTCAGCCGACTATGGTTTCGGGTCAACTAGGAAAAGAGCAAGCTCCTCCCGGTTCAGAGCATCTCTTTTCTCGGTTTGGAGTTGGACTCAGTCTCGTTGACAGCGCGCCTCACGATCGAGCTCGCACAGTCAGTGCTGACCTGTTTGAAGGCGTTCAAACAGAAAACAGCAGTTCAGACTCTGTGCAAGGTCAGGGAGGACGAGGAGCATGTCGTCCTGGTAGCACCCTACTGGCCCACCCAGATGTGGTTCTTGGACCTCACGCTCCTCGTGACAGCCCCCCCCCCCCCCGGCAAATTCTCCTGAGGAAGAATCTTCTTTCTCAGGGACGGGGCACCATCTAGCACCCACGACCAGACCTCTGGAATCTCCATGTCTGGCCCCTGTACGGGACACAGAAGACCTAAGCAGTCTACCACCCACAGTGGTAGACACGATCACTCAGGCTAGGACCCCCTCTACGAGAAGCCTGTATGCCTTTAAGTGACGGGAAGACCCCCAGAGATGCGCAGTCTTATCGGTCCTTTCCTTCCTGCAGGAGAGGTTGTAAGGGCAGCTGTCCCCTTCCACCTTGAAGGTGTATGTTGCCGCTATAGCGGCACACCACGACACAGCGGACGGTAAGTCCTTAGGGAAGCATGACCTGATCATCAGGTTCCTGAGAGGTGCCAGGAGGCTGAATCCCTTCAGACCGCGCCTCGTTCCCTCATGGGACCTCTCTGTAGTTCTTCAGGGTCTACAGAGAGCCCCCTTTGAGCCCTTGCAGTCAGCTCTCTTTGAAGACTGCCCTCCTGACTGCGCTCACTTCCATCAAGAGGGTAGGAAACCTGCAAGCTTTCTCTGTCAGCGAAACATGCCTGGAGTTCGGTCCGGGCTACTCTGACGTATTCCTGAGACCCCGACTGGGCTATGTGGCCAAGGTTCCCACGACCCCTTTTAGGGACCAGGTGGTGAACCTGCAAGCACTGCCCCAGAAGGAGGCAGACCCAGCCCTGACATTGCTGTATCCGGTGCGCACTTTACGCATCTATTTGGATCACACGCATAGCTTTAGAGTCTCTGAGCAGCTCTTTGTCTGCTTTGGTGGACAGCGGAAAGGAAGCGCTGTCTCCAAACAGAGGATCACCCACTGGCTCATTGACGCCATAACTATGTCATATCACGCCCAGGACATGCCGCCCCCGGTAGGGCTACAAGCCCATTCTACCAGGGATGTAGTGGCCTCCTGGGCCTTGACCAGTGATGCCTCTCTAACAGACATTTGCAGAGCAGCGGGCTGGGCAACACCCAACATCTTTGCGAGGTTCTATCATCTCCGGGTGGAACCGGTTTCATCCTGTGTAGTGGCACGAACAAGCAGGTAAGTCCGGGACAGCTGGCCGGGTGTATCGCTTGCGCATAGTGCCTTTCACCTCCCCTGAACTGAAGACATGTGCCGTTGACTCCCAGTAGTGTTCACAAACTGTGTTCCCTGGTTGATTTCCTCCGAGCCCTGTGGCAGACAAATTTGCGGAGAAACTCTCTGCCGGCTCAGTACACATGCTAACTAAGCCCTGTACTGGGGTAGGTGCTCCGCATGTGGTGGTTCCCCGTAGGTAACCCCATGCGATGTATATATTCCGCTAATTCATTTCCCTGTTGGTAAACTGCGTCTTACTTGGGTAGAGGCTCCTCTGCCCCAGTCACCATGCTTGTAGTAACTCCTCCTCCGTAGGGTAGGACCTACCATGGGACTTCTCCGCATGGCATTCTTCCAACAAAGCTCGGCAAAACCATGTGACGTATTTCCACTTGAATACCCCCCCTCTCTCTGGGCGGGGTGTGGTCTCCACGGTGTCTTCCCTTTGGGAGGGACACCCCCCCCCCCCGACTAGACCTGGTGGCCCCAGTCGGTTAATTGCCTTTTTTTGGGGAGAGGTAAAAAAAAGGGATTAGAGGCCACGACTGAGCTAGCCTGTCTCTATCTTTTGGGTAGTCGAATTGTCCCCAAAGGGCCGTTCGACACTCATAACAGTGTTGGGGGAGGTTACGTGTCGGCCTGGTGCGCTGGCTACAAGGCACACAGTGGTCTGCCCATCACACACCGCCAGTTCACGTAACACAGTTCAGCCAGTTGCAGCGTTTTGTATAGGGACCCCTAGTGTCACTACATCGACACAACGTCGAGTGAGTGACAGATAGGGAACGTCCTGGTTGCTTGCGTAACCTCCATTCCCTGATGGAGGGAACGAGACTTTGTGTCCCTCCTGCCACAATGCTGAACTACCTGCTGAAATGGCCGGGACCTTGTCTCGGCTCCTCAGCATAAAACCTGAATGAGTGGTTGCATACCAGCTCCTTTTATACCCGCATGTCCGGGGGAGTGGTATGCAAATTTTCATTGGCCTTTTACCAAAGACCAGAGGTGTCTCGGGCTCCCAAGAGTAACTCCTAGTGTCACTACATCGACACAACGTCTCGTTGGACGGACGGACCTCTGTTTATTAGTTCTTTACTTACATGAGGGGCATTTAACCCATAACACCTATACTGAGGCCTGTGAGGTCTGATTGTATAGAACAGCAACTCAATACATTATACATTGTGTCTGTATATTGTCATTTTCTGTCTATTTTTGTAGCTTTTTTAAGATGCTTGTTAAACACTTTTGAAAACTACCCTGCATGCTATTTCTCTGATTGTAAATATCCCCTTTAACGCAAGTCAGTTCATGTGGTGGCCATATTGGTAGGTACAGCTCCTGTCTACTTGAATGGGGACAGACTGAATTCTTCAAAACTATTGATAAAGATTACATTCAAATAACCGATTCAGATATCATCGATAAAATCTGAACAAGCGATGCTTCTATTAAAAAGGTGATTGGCTCTTTTAACTGTAAGGCAGGACTTCCATTCCTATAGCCGCAACTGGGCATTGCGATGATTTTAACTGTAATGTGAGACTACATTCATCAAATTGAGTGTTGCAATTTCTCCCATTCACTTATAATGTGTCTGGTGTAACTATGCCACAACTGCGGTTCCATGCTCTCCTACTGACTTGTGCTTTAGGCTGTCATCAGAAATCATGATCATAACGCCCCACTTACCACAACTAAGTCTCAAAAATATACAATTAATGCTCTTTTAGAAAAAAAAAAAAAGAAAAAAAGCAAAGTAGGGCTTTAAAATCCTGCTAGTGCATTTTTTCAATGTTATAAAACTTTCTCCCATTCCAAACTTAATGTGTAGAGATAGTTATAAGTAAACCATGCATAGGATGGTTTCCCTGAAAAGTGTAAACACTGTGGCGCTATAAACATTTTTTCTGTTTGTTTGAACACCTCGAACAGTCCTGACATATAGCAACACTGGCTCAACCAGTGGCATGAGTTTGGGGTGGGAGTATCTGTTCGACCAATGGCAGACAGGGGGAGTGTTAGGGAAACATTTGAAAACAGACATTCCCTGTGATCCAAATGGGATAAATCAGCCTCCAATGGGCACTTAGAAGGGAGAAAAATCATGATAGCTATGCTGCAAGATCGCTTCAAACTGAATTTTACTATAAAAAATGACTTAAAAGGTGAGTTACAAATAAATGTTATTTTTGTTATTTAAGCCCTCCAAAGCTCTCACAGTGGTGAAGTCTTCAAAGAAAATAGGACATAGGGATGATCACTTCTGAATGGAACACACCCATTATTTTTGCAATTCCATTTGGTTTCCACTTTGTCTTTAAAGACCACATGAAAATAAAAATGCAATTTTTTTCCAATATTGTCCTATTTTCTCTTTGCTTACTTGAGAACTCTTGAATGTGCATGCGCATTAGCTGAGCCAAGCCTGAATGCTTTACCAATATGGCTGCCAAGTAAACTGAATTACCTTATAGAAATTTTGGTTACACTCACAGAAACCTTTATATATTTGGTTTATAAATACATGAATGTGTCAAAACTCACAGGTGAAGCGAAAAATGTTGATCATCTCCTAACAAGGCCACATGTCAAGGTCTGTGTAGATTATATGGTAAGCGAACAATCAGACCCGAGTGACTTTGACAAGGGCCAAATTGTTATGGACAGACGATTGGGTCAGAGCATCTCTGAAACAGCAAGGCTTGTGGGGTGCTCCCGGTCAGCAGTGGTGAGTGCCCACCGACAGTGGTCTGAGGAGGGACAAACCGGCGACAGGGTGTTGGGCACCCAAGGCTCATTGATGCATGAGGTCAACGAAGGCTATCCTGTCTGGTCTGAACCGACAGAAGGTCTATTGTGGCCCAGGTCACAGAAAATTTTAATGATGGTTAAGGGAGGAATGTGTCACAACACAAAGTGTATCGCACCCTGCTGCGTATGGGGATCCATAGCCGCAGACCAGTCAGTGTGCCCATGATGACCCCTGTCCACCGCTGAAAGAGCCTACAATGGGCACGCAAGCATCAGAACTGGACCTTGGAGCAGTGGAAGAAGGTCGCCTGGTCCGTTGAGTCCTGTTTTCTTTTACATCAGATGTGTGCTGTTTACCTGGGGAAGTGATGGCACCAGGATATAATGTGGGAAGACGACAAGCCGGTGGAGAGAGTGTGATGCTCTGGGCAATGTTCTGCTGGGAAACCCTGGGTCTGGCCATTCATTTGGACGTCAATTTGACACGTGCCACCTACCTAAACATCGTTGCAGACCAGGTACACCCCTTCATGGCAATGGTATTCCCTGATGGCAGTGGCCTCTTTCAGCAGGATAATGCACCCTGCCACACTGCACACATTGTTGGGAATGGTTTGAGGAACATGATGAAGAGTTCAGAGTGTTGCCTTGGCCTCCAAATTCCCCAGATCTCAATCCGACTGAACATCTATGGGATGTGCTGGACCAACAAGTCCGATCCACAGCTGCTAATGTCTTGGTGCCAGACACCACAGGACATCTTCAAGGGTCTTGTAGAGTCCATGCCTAGGTGGGTCGGTGCTGTTTTGGCGGCACGTGGAGGACCAACAGAATCCTATATATTCAAAAATGTAGTTGAGCTTCTGTTAGAAAAGCTTTTGAAATCTTTAAGAAGTGCTATACAAGCCAGTGATATATCTGGGAAGTGATACAGTAAGCATGGGATAAAACTTTACCTGAAGATCTTAAACTGACTGCTAGAATGCATGAGGTGACATTGTGCATGATTCTTGGATGAACAGAACGTTTGAAAAATTCAGCATTTATTTAAATAGAAATAGTAATTGTTAAAATTATAAATGTCTTTACTGTCATTCTATCATGTCATGATAAATTGATGAATCCATTTGTATTCATCCTTGATTAATACAAATGTAATTTTCTTTAACAAACATAAAACATTTCATACTGTATTCAATATTTTGAAGGGTAGAGTATATTTTATAATGTTGCTTTTTATTCAACAGTCCTATTAACTAGTAAGTTAATATCAAGTAACTGACATTTTAGACCCAATAGACCTTATTAGCAGTGCCATCTTTGACTTTTGACGGGAATGACAACGAGGCTGTGAGGGATAAATGTTCAGTCTCTTTAATAGGTTGTACTGCCTTTTAAAGTGTTTTTGGATCGTTCCACGGACAAAACATTGAAAAAAACATATTTTCAAAAGCATTCAGTAGACAAAAAACTCCAGACAACATGAGTTGTGGAAAAACAGATGTGATCTAGGAGCTTTTTACAGCTTTATACAGTGCGTGCCATTGAAGAGATGTAAGTCTATCCTTCACAGCCTGGTTGTCATTCCCATTAAAAGTCAAATATGTAGCCAGCTATCTTTGTTTATTTCTGCTCTGTCAAAAAAACTGTTCCAAAATAACTCTTGCTTTTGTGGTTTTGCTATTGCAAAGTTTGGAATATGCTCAATTAACTTCTAATACAGACAGACAGCTTGAAACCCTACTGTTGTTTATTATGTCAGTTATTCAGTTAAAGAATAGTAATAATCATGCACTTTATCATCATGCATTGTTCTGACCAACTGACTGATATAATGAAATAAAGTGTAATTGCATTCCATTCTCCAGTCATGAGGTGCAGTAACTGATTGCAGATGGTGGGTTTGTGCCCAGTCGGTGCCCATACTGACTCATGGAAAGCTCTGTGTGAGGCACAAACTGCTCTCACTCCACACTTTAAACTAAGCATGCAGGACAGTATCAGAACCAGACTCATGGATCTCTCACAAAGACAAGAAAGTGGGTTGTGTTTTTCTTCCCCTAACCCAAAGCGAGAGCAATAGTAATAGTGATGCTTGGCTTGTCAAATTATAATTATAATTTTATGTTTATACAGAATCCTTGTAATATTTCCTTTTGTGATATTTAACGTTCTTGGAGATGTTAGTTGTCTGTTTCTTGCGCTTTTATTACTAGCTCTCAGAAGCCAGTCTTTTCAAGCATATTGTCCTTAAGACTGCAGATCCAAAGCAGGTGAGCTGAAATGAGTTTTTTCTGGATTTTCAAGGAACATCAGCTTTGAGATGAGTGTTAACAGTAAATTTCCAGTGTGTTCATTGCTTGTCTGAGATGTGAGCTTACCACAGCAGGTTGTAAAGTAAATCAAACATGTATGTTGGTTTCATCTGCTAGATATGCACTGAGAAAGAGGTCAAACCTCAGAACAGACTCTGGGATCACAGCACCATCCAACGTTTCAGTAGAAATTCTCCATAAATCATCTTTATTCAAGGCTGTTTAGATGGTCTTTAATATAATCCCCCTTTATATAGTATGCATATACATGTTTTATCCTCCAGGGATCCAGCAATAAAAAGTAAAATACACTAACATGTTTTGGGGCAATCTGTAATACAAAAACTATTAATATATAAGACTAATATCTTTATAGGAATATCAAATTTTTCATTGGAATATTGCAATTTTTTACCCTATTCAACTGTGATATCTCCCCAAAAAGTGAGAACATGTAAGTTCTATTGTCAAAGGACATAAAAAAAGATGTCTTTCTTTTAAAAGAAAATCGTACTCTGCTTTAAAACTCATTAAAGTCCTCCTGAGATGGTTATATAGGCTACAAGAATGTACAAGAATATCAATTTCAATCAAATGCAAATTATACATTTTATTTGTCTGGATCTATTAAGTTATTAAAAAATACATTATAAAAAAAATTCACACAAGTACTTGAATACACTTTGACTATGATGTAAATATTTTCAAATTCTTAGTTCATTTTGATATATAAATAAAAAAAGGTTAAGTCTTGAATCTTTCCGGAGAGTCTGAAACTCTGATAATAATAATAATAATAATAATAAGAAGAAGAAGAAGAAGAAGAAGAAGAAGAAGAAGAAGAAGAAGAAATGTTGGCTTAAGTAGTTTATTAAATATTTTATTATTATTTTTTTAAATGATCATTATTTGTATTTAAATGATAATAAAAATCAGTCAAACAATTCTGTTTTAAAAATATTTTTAATACTTGAAAAGCTTTTGTCCACCAAATAAAATTCAGGTGGAATAACCATCATGCAGGTAGTAATTTTGTTGTAATGAGAAAAAAAACAAAAAATTTTTTTTACAAATAATAATAATTATATCACAATTGTTTTTAGATTTTTATGTAAAGGCATATTTTGTTCAGGTCAAATAAAGTAACCCTAAGAACATTTATTGATATTTGCAACTCAAAAATTCATATATAAAAAAAACAAATTACCTTGAAAAATATGTTTGAAAACTTCAGTTATGGTTAGTATTAAGGTAAAATTACAGGTATTTTAATACCTTTACTTGATGGTTACACCACTTTACATATGTATTTTTATTTATTTATTTATTTATTTTATAGAAAATGCTATAAATGTTTTCAAAAACTGGATGAAATCAACTTGAAAACAAATATTACCAACTTGACGTGTGTTTTAAACTAGATTTGTAAAAGATTTCTGGTTTTTATAACCTTGTTATAGATTTTATAAATCTTACTTGTCAATGACCCAAGTACAAAATTTACTTTTACATAAAGATACAACATGTTTTCATAGAGGTGAAATTACTCAAAAATTTACAAATAAAAATAAGAAAATAAACAAAAAAAATCTAACTCTGACTTAAACCATCCAACTGTTAATTTCCTGTGAACTACTGTCTGTTTCTCATGTGTATTTGAAACATTATTATTTATTTTATTTATATTTTTGCTCTTGGTCAGAGATACCTCTTGGCCAAAGACCTTTAAGAGGTCATTTGTGCACCTTGTCTACTCTGTCATGTAGTATGTGCACTATACAACAACAACATGTCTGATGACAAGAACGATTGTTGTGTAACGTGAGCAGAACAGCTTAAGATGCACTGAGACTTAAAACTGTGGCATGTATGGCCTCAGAGAAATTCACAAAATCAAATGAATTGCTGGCTCCCAGGAGGAAGGACTAAAAAAAAAGATATATCATATTGAACACAGTAAGTCTGTTTTTTTGCATCATATCACGTTAGTATTGCCCTCCAACTTTACCCAATACATACAAAACCCATAATATAATATTTCAAAAATTATTCAGCATGTCAGCTGCAGAATCTGAAGTCAGAATGGGGTGTACATCTTTTACGGTCATATAACTGTCCATTCCACTTGAAAGGAGTTTTCTCACACTTTATATTTCAGTTTGCCTGTCTCACTGATGACGCAGATGTGCTGTGAAAGGAAAGACATCGCTTATGTGAGTCTCTAAGTGATAAATAAAGCTGAAAATAAAGTCTGTGTAATCTGTATGCTTCTGCTTGTCTGCTGTGTGACAGATATATGTTCTCCATCACATTAAGGCTTGATGTGTGATGCTGATTAGAGTTTTCTAGGAAAGATGAATATCGTATTTGCATGTCAGATTTCATTTGGACACAGACTCGTGCTGCAGGTTCACATGACTGTGGATTCATCTGTTATACAGTGTAATGTTGTCCAACGGTCTGCTGCTGTGGGGTGGGGCAGCTCTTTTCCTGCAGCTATAAACTTTTGTCCATTTTTTGTTTAGTGTATTGCTTTAGTAAAAGGAATAATTCACCCAATAATAATTTATTCACCCTCATATAATTCCAAACATGTATGACTTTCTTTACTCTGTGAAACACAAAGAAGATGTATTAGGTTCAACATAAAATCCCCATAATCCTTATAATTCAATATTAAATATTTACTGCAATGTGCTGTTTGCAGTGTTTGTTCTGGCTGTTTTATTTTAATATTGTGTCAAACATGTTGGCTCATTTGCAGTCATTTGTTTACTGAGGTTGATATGGCAGTGCTGCAGGTAAACACTTCTGCTAAACTACCTTCACCTTAAGTACATTCAGAAATGAAAAAATGATACCTTCAAACAAAAACAAATAAATATAGTGACGGTACATGGTATAAGAATCTTACATATTAAACATATTTATTTTAAGTAGTTTATAGTCAGGGTTGGGAGGGTTACTTTTAAAATGTGTTCCACTACAGATTACAAAATACACAGTACAATGTAATTTGTAACGTATTCTGTTAGATTACTCAATTACATAGTATATTTTGACTATTAAAAAAGGTAATAAGTGAAAAAAATCTGTACAGTAAAAAAAGACAAAATACACTTTTATTAAGAATAAATTCCCTGAAAAAAAAAAAAAAAAACTAAATGCACAGTTGCTTATAAAACACAGTAAATGTATCTTGTTTTAAGGATTTTTAGATATTTTTACAGGAAAACAATATAAAAATTCTTTGCCCTAATTTATTTATTTATTATTATTATTTTTTTTATACCCATTTCTCCCAATTTGGAATGCCCAGTTCCCACTACTTAGTAGGTCCTCGTGGTGGTGCGGTTACTCACCTCAATCAGAGTGGAGGAGGACAAGTCTCAATTACCTTCGCTTATGAGACAGTCAATCCACGCATCTTATCACGTGGCTCATTGTGCACAACACCGCGGAGACTCACAGCATGTGGAGGCTCATGCTACTCTCCGCGATCCACGCACAACTTACCACATGCCCCATTGAGAGTGAGAACCACTAATTGCAACCATGAGGAGGTTACCCCATGTGACTCTACTCTCCCTAGCAACCGGGCCAATTTGGTTGGAGACCTGGCTGGAGTCACTCAGCACACCCTGGATTCGAACTCACGACTCCAGGGGTGGTAGTCAGCGTCAATACTCGATGAGCCACCCAGGCCCCCCTGCCCTAATTTTAATGATCTTACAAGAGAGAGAGAGAGAAAAAAAATTATAATCTAAAGTGGATTTCCTTAATATAATTTTTTTTTATTCATGCATGATAATAGGCGCATGTAAAAGGGCTAGAAATAGCATTTTAGCTTAGCATAATGCATAGAGCAAAATGTTCACGTCAGTTTACACAAGGTTAACTATTTCTACTGCTCCAAACTTACATCAAAACCCCACAAAAGTGTACAGAGCAACATCATCCTCTGAACGTATAACATCATATCCACCTTTTCACTCATAACAGTGTGAAAGCACCCTCTGTCTGCCCTTATGAATGTAACACATCATAAGTAAGTGTATCATGGCTGTTCAAACACTCATCGGATCACATCATTTATATGTATAAATGTTTTCCATCTGAAAGGACTAAATATTAAATGAAACAAATGACAATAAAATGCAAAGTAATCTCTTCGGTAATCAAAATACTTTTTCAATGTAACTGTATTCTAATTACCAATTATTTAAATTGTAACTGTAGTGGAATACAGTTACTTATATTTTGTATTTTGAATACGTATTCTGTTACTCCCCAACCCTGTTTATAGACCTATATTTTTCAAAATCTTTGAATATTTTTTGTGGTCTGTTACAGTTTGATACATGTTTTTGTCATTTTGCAGATTATCATATGTATTTATTGTCGACTAAACTTATGTGCCATTTTAGTAATTTAGAGTAAAACTGACAAAATTGAATGAATATAGTATGACATGATAAAATACTGACTATATTTAACAGACATTTTTGCCAAAAGACTAAAATTATGGCAAAAATAAAAAGCTGTGTGAAAATGAACACTGACCAATGGTACCATGTCCAAAAAGAAAGATGGTGATATCATGGTACTCTTTGGTACTTTTTTGTTAATTTGGTCTCTCATCAGTAATCAATGTCTGTGAAAGTTAACTGAATGAAAAAAGACATGATGTAAACTCTTACATTGAGGTCTCTGAAGTACTCATTGTAGTCCAGAGCGTAACCCACCACAAAACGATTGGGAATGACAAATCCAACATCTGCAGAGAGAAGGACAAATAAACCAACACATCACACAAATCATAGCACTTATAATATAATCAGTCCATCCCATTAGTAAACAGTGTTTGGTTGATGATACACTTTCTTCCATTGCTGCCAATGGATGTTCCAAAACTTAGAAAACTAGACAGCTAACTTCTAAAGCAGAATCTTATCTGAAATTAAACCTCATACTTGAGTAACTGAAACACTCTTCATAGGCAGCAACCCCACACACTACACAAATAGCACTCCTCACATGAAACACCTGATAGTCTCTAGGACTGGGTAAAAATATCCCAATATTGTACAATATTGATTCTTAAATCCCAAGATTGATCTGTTACTCTTCTCTATAATGGCGAAGAAGTTCAACAGCAATGAGATCTTTTCACTGCATTTCACTGACTTTGCTTTGGCTTGTTCCGTGTAATATGTGTCCAAAGATGAGATCCACAAAATCCATTTGTCATTGAATAATGTCTCATTTAATACACTTTCTGTGATTTAAAGTCTGTTGTTGATTAAAAACAACATTAATAGACATTTAAGTCTAATTACACACAACACGGATGTAGTAAAAAAGCTATTCAACACTCTCGGTAATACCGCTTACTTCTGTGAGACACTCGCTGAACTGACGTTATTCTTACAGAGACCATTTCTGCACTTGTTCTACAAATCATTATGCATGTAAGCAATAAACATGTAACAATATATACAGTATACTGTATATGAAATATATGAAATTTCAAGACATATTTATTGAAGGAATACATGGAATTTTTACATAAAAAAAAACAAAACAGTTTAAAAGTTTCAGGTTTTTTTTGTGTGTGTGTTTTCTTTTTTTTTTTTTTTTTTTTTGGAATCAGGAAATCTGTATTCAAACCCAGTCCTTATAGTCTCATTTCTTAAGTCTAGTGTACACTGCGTGACTCAAGCTCGTCTCTTTGATGTTTTGAGTCGAATGGTCTGTGATGAGAAGTCTCGGATCTCACGACGAAATGTCTGCAACAGGCTGAGACAAGTCCCAGACGTTGCGACAGTTTTCAAAACTGCTTGATATCTAGACGTCTTGTCGTGAGGTGTGCGCACTGTCCCAACGAGCAAGAGACTGACAATGAGCCACAGCCAATGAAACAGAGAGAGAGAGCAAGAGGAGGGCAAGTTATTAGGAAGCAGAAGACAAAAAATTATTAGAATATAATAAAATTAAAATTCACCCACATCTCCCTATCCTCTGTCTGTATTGTTTTCAACTGTTTTTCTTAAATGTTTCCTTTTGCAAATAGCAAAATGGGTGTGAGCTATTCTTTCATGTTTGTTGAAAGAGGAGAGCAAGATTTGGGTAGCAGGAGACGACAAAAATGAAACCATCCACATCTCCCTACATGCTGTCTTTTTTATTTCCAGCTATTCTATTTTAAATTTTTTCCTTTGCGTAAAAATGTGTGCGAGCCATTCTTTGTGTTTGTTGAAAGAAGTATGGCCATAGCCAGGTATTGGGTAGCTGTTTTTGTTATTTTTTTCCCTTTGCAAATGGTGCCAATAAAATGCAAAAACGGCGAGAGCCGTTCTTTCATGTTTTTGACGTTATCAAGAATAAATTACACAAGTTTGTGAATGAATTTCGTTATCTTAATTTTAAGATGCATTTTTGGTGATTGGTTAGAAACGGGATGATGCTAAGGGCAGCTGAAACGGCCGGTTTTATGCCGGTTGCGTGCAGATTTAAATGGAAATAAGCATATGATCTGAAAATTTAAAAAAAGCAAATGCATGAACATGTACAATAGGGACACAGATATTAGCAGCACACACTAGAAGCCCAGTTACAGGTACTGCAGTAAAATAACTCAGAATTCTGCTCTAAACATCATGTTTGGGAATATTAAGAGAAACTGCTTTCTCTCTCGTCTTTTACTTTTTTGCGCTTTATTATCGTTCAGTAAAACACAGACGTAATGACTAATGGATGTCCTCATGAAATCAGAGACTCTCTCCTCAAAATCCAAACACAAATAGTCAAAAGAGACAACCAGGTGTAACGGTGATGTCTCGCTTATACATTTGTGGTCAGATCACCCAAAATGCATCTTAATACCAGTGTAAACATGGTCTCAATCAGGGACGAATGGTTGTGTATTTGATACACTACAGTCAGTAAAGTGTTCATACCAGCACTACGAAAAACCTGACTGTAAGTCGCAGGGCGCCAGCTGCAAGTCGTGTAGTGTATGCTTGGCTTTAGCCAACAATGCAATACTATAATACGCATTAAAATCCATAACAAACACAATTTGTTTAATAGATGAAACTATTTTTATCAATACTTTTCGTTACTGAATGAAATTTAAATATCACTATGAAAATCCACATTTCTCTAGCTTCGTCTGCCATCTTGGATGGATTTTTTAATTGAGCTTGTTGCGATGTGATTGACTTCTCCATAAATACATCTCTTCCTTCTAACTACCCAAGTCTGATTTGGTTCCAAAATGTGTTTGACCGCAATTCATAAAACAACACAAGTACGAGTTGCATTCTCAGCGTTGCCTGAAGGGGTGCTGACATTATTGTAAACTACTTACAGTATGTCTACTTATACAGTCAGTTTTCTCTTTCAGGTCAACTCCATGGCGGAGTTTGAGGTTTGACAGTTTGAAGAGAATCTTGATGATCATGTTAGTATATTGATATATATCTTTTATATAACTCTTATATATCAATATATAGAGTTCTTGAAGCTCAGTTGGTAGAGCATGGCACTAGCAATTCCAAGATCATGGGTTCGATTCCCAGGGAACACGCAAACTGATTCAATGTATACCTTGAATGCACTGTAAGTTGCTTTGGATAAAAGCATCTGCCAAATGCATAAATGTAAAAGTGAATATTTTTTAGCAACACACCTGAATAAAAACACATCCAGTTTAGGGGGCTTTTTAGTTGGCTGTTCACATCGCACTCGCAGACAGTCTGCTTGAAAAGGTTGTCTGGGGTAAGTTTCATGTGAACTCTGGTACAGTGCGCTGCTGATATGACCGCAATCATCCTAAATCGTGGAAGTGAACGGTTTTGATGCCATATAATTTAATCACAATTATTATGGTATAATGCATTTCTCATACCTGCTTGTCTGTCAAATAAATCTCCTTCAAAGGCCATCCCACATACTTCACATCTTTGCACATTCAATGCATCCATGGCAAACAAATGCAAGTGTCATTCTGTGCATGTAAACTTTACACAGCGAAGCTTACGTCTTCTCGAGTTGTTACAGTGGTAAACAGCTGCTGCTTGTACTCACATTGATGATGCAATCGGACCGCAGTTTGGACCCAAATAATATGATGTGAAGAGATACCAGCAAGAGTAGGTTTGTTCAGTAGCATCCTGTGTTGGCCAAGTGTTCCTGTCTGCATTTGGATAATTATATAATGTATGTTTCTGGCTATACAATGCTCTCTAAGTAGGCAGCTCATCAGGTTTTGGAACAGAGCCCTTTTCAGAGTAGTGTTTCAGCACACTTGAGTACTTACAGTCTGGGAGTGTTGCCGCCCCATGAGGAAGCCTCTTCACCAGCAGCCTGAGTGAAGAGACACATTAACATTACTAAACAAATCCTCTTCAAACCCTCTTCACACCTCCATAAAATCCCATTTAAAACTACAAAAATACCAGTGAATTACTTTTAGCTTTGCCCATCTCAGACTTCAGCCACAAACACAACACAAAAGTATTTTATGCCACACACAGAAGGTGGCAGTACAGGAGACAGGGTTTTTCCTCAATAATGTAATTCCCTCTTTGCTCTCACCCAGCAACTTTAACCAGTTTGGGCTGGAAAGACTCCACATGCTGTTGAAGTGCTCTCATGGTCTTTCCAGTGTCCACTATTGCCTGTGAGGAAATGGATGCACATAATATTTCAATAAAACACATTTTTGTTTGTAAGATATGAGACAATGTATCTGTCCGAACTCTAGTGAGCTGCCTTGCTGTCTACTGTCAGTATAATAAGGCCACGTCCACACTTCCACAGTTTCGATTGGAAACGCATTGATTTGGCTACTTTTACACCTCTCATCCACATTTCCTCCACTAAAAACAGAGCTTCTATAATGCTCTCCATAAGCACAAATGATTACTTTTTCAAATTTAAATGGATTAGTGTGGATGTGGCCTAAGGCTAAAGTATACTTCTGTTTTCAGCATGTCCCTACATCTCACACATGTTACACAAATTCCGTCATCAGTACTGCTGGACTGTGCGTGTTGTGTTGTGTACTCATGCGCCTGGATCTGATTGTACTAAAGGGTATCACAAAGCATTGTAGTGCGCCAAACGCATCTGTACAGGCTCTGAAACGCTAGAACACTCAGCTTTGTATGAGACATAACACACAGAAAAACCAGGGAGCAACCTAACCATCACGTAACCTTATCAGTGATTTGAACTGCTCTTAACGGTCACACGTGCACACCACACATATAGTACTTGTCACATAAAATTCTCAAAGCATTTTCAAGACAATTAGAAAATAATAGACTGCAATACATTGTTATATTTTGATGTTTTATTTTTATATATATCAATGAAATGTTTAAACGAATTATAGCCACAAATGGCTGTCAAACACATACTGAGCTACACCAAAATCTCTTTCAAGGCAAGTCAGTCCACTTTGCATCCATCTTTGGAACGCACCCAGGCAGTTATATTCAATGGATACAAGTGACATTCAAGTACAGCTCCTACTTACTTGAATGAGGAAAAGACTTAAATCTCCAAAATTGCTAGTCAAGATTACGATCAAATAACAAATTTCAAATCAGCAGTAAAATCTGACAACACTGGTATCATAAATTGTGCTTCTTTTGCTCAGATCGTGCTAAAAAAACAAAAAAAAATTCAGGCTGGTCCAGCTAATGCACATGCATTTTCTCACGCTGGCTGATGTATGTATTAAAAAGGTGATTGGCTATTT
This sequence comes from Myxocyprinus asiaticus, assembly GCF_019703515.2. Lineage (NCBI taxonomy): Eukaryota > Metazoa > Chordata > Actinopteri > Cypriniformes > Catostomidae > Myxocyprinus > Myxocyprinus asiaticus. The sequence goes on along the minus strand of NC_059384.1, from coordinate 34,366,230 downwards.
CTACATCTGCCCTATTGGGCGTTCCAATTTCTCCCATTCATTTTAATCCAAGTGCTCCGTCTCGGGCTACATAGTCTCTGGCTACACATAACACACAAGCTACACATAAACTACACACATTAATTTTCTCAGGCACTTACTGAGTCTAAATAGACATACAACTTACAGAATTTCATTAGCACACCCAAATGGCAATAGCCATATCTTATTGTTCATGTATTGTACTTGCAATAGTTTACTTCCATGCTATTTCTTCGACAATTAGCAATATCAAATGTAAATCAAGTCAATCACTGAAACAACAGTGGCACCTTGAGTAAAAAATAGCATGTATAATATGTATGTGTACTAGGGATGTCAGAAAATATCGATATATATCGATTATTGATCTATATATTTTTGAAGCATCTATATATTAAAATTAGCCGACATTTAAATAAGAAGCCCAATTTGCATGCTTTCCAATTGTCTCAATTGGCCTCTGTTTAACAGTCTGGCATAATAGCGTTGGGAGACCACAAGAGGGTGATATAGCATGTATCTCACACTCTCTCTCTACACACACACACACACACACCACACAAACAGGACAAGCTGAAGCAGCGCAGGAGATGTTAGTCCAAAGTTATGAAGCTTTTTGTACTTCAAGAATGAACAAAGTGACATTGATGAGTTTGCAGATTAGTGTATGAAACTGGTGAAACTGCACAAACTGAATGATTAGAAATGGTGATGTTTATTATGCAATTTCTCTAGCACTATATAGGTCTTTCATTCAAGCTGTCAAACCACAAAACAACATACTTGTAACCGAAAATAGGCTCTATGAAAGATACATATACACAGTATATCATCCAGTGATGGCTGTAAAGCTGTGAGTAAATAATCTTTGTCCTTTGATAATGATTTGGGTCGAATTTAATGGAAAACTATGCAAGTTGCATTCCGTGGCACTTCAGAATGTTGATGCTGAATGTTGGTGGTGTGTGCATATCTTTGTAAAAAATAAATAATTGTTTCAAATGCGCCATGTCGTCTGCCAGACGCGTCTGGTGTGCGACCCCCTTTAATTTACCTTGCTGCTCACACTTTACCAAAGTTGTGTTGATAAATATGTCTGAAGAGACAAAGACTATTGTGCAACGAGCAGTAACGACCCTACACAACTCCAGTGGTTTAATCAATTCCTCTGAATCGATTCAGTTGTTTTGGGTGAGAACAGAAACTGTAACTAATTTTTCACTGTAGAGCTTGTCATTGCAGTCTCTAGGCACGATCATGATTTCAAGCTTGATGACACTTCTATATAAACTTCTTGACACATGCGCAGAGTGCTAGATGGCGCTATAGGAAGTGTTATCGAGCTTGAAATCATGATCATGCCTAGAGACTGCAATGACAAGATTTAAAGTGAAAAAGGAGATATATTTTGGTCTGTTCTCACCAAAAAAACAACTGGATCTCTTCAGAAGACAATGATAAAACCACTGGAGTCTTATGGATTATGTTTATGCTGACTTTATATCCTTTATGGAGCTTCAAATGCCTGATCACTTGCATTGTATGGACCCACAGAGCTGAAATATTCTTCTTTTTATTCTTCTACATTTGTGTTCAGCAGAAGAGAGAAAGTCATACACATCTGGGATGGCATGAGGGTGAGTAAATGAGAGAATTTTTTATTTGTGGGTAAACCACCCCTTTAAGCAATTAGAAAATGTTATTTTTAATATATTTGAAATATATCTTTATCAATTTTGCAATTTTTATTTTCTTTTTTAATGTTTTTATTGTTGCACTATTCATAAGAGAAAGGCTGAGGAAAATTAAAGAGGTGGGGGGATAACTCCAAAAAATGGAGGAGGTAAAGGGGGTGGAATGAGTTTCTGGGTCACTAAAGGCCTGAGGTATCATTGGAAATACGTGACTGAGCTTGGGTTGCGAGGTATGCAGTTAAGGGTTAAATAAATGGAACTATTTGTATTGATACTATTCATTGATTTTACTGATACTTTCTAATGTTTGAATGAAAACAAAAGGTTGGATTTTCCTGGACCCCCTCCCTTGTTTTCTTCTGATTCTGCCTTAAGAATTTGTCCCAAATGAGCATTATTTCATTGCTTACTGTTGGCAACAGCCTTTGCATCTGCAGCAAACCTATGATGCCTAAAAATGCTGCCTAGGTAGGCAGTTCACTGGGGTTTTGAACAGAACTAATGTTTTAGAGGATGAATAATAACAAATGAGCAAATTGTACATCACACTGTTTATAAATGTAAAATATTACAAATTTACATCACTTTAAATAAAAAAAGTAATGAAAAGTACTTTGAATGAGAGTTATCAGTTAACAAACAGTTACAGGTTATGGGAAAGAAATAATCAAATCAACAGCACATGTGATGGAGCAATCTACGAGGATGACTTCACACTGACAAATGTCTGAAGCAAAATGTTATCTGAAAGGAAAATACCTTTCCACTTTTTTGTTTTCCAGAAAAATGCCAGACTATCCCTGCACATGTGCCATGGGAAATCATCATAATAAACAAAATAAAACAAAACAGATATACTGGCATTCAAGTCTTTCTCTCTTGTGATAAAACTTCAACATCTTGTTAATTTGCCAGCATACTTTGTTAAACCCATAATAAAAACATGTGTTCCTTACCTCCACAATCAAGACATTCTGTGTTCATGGGGAAAAACAGAGAGAAGGTTTCATAATTTAGAGAATGCAAGATTTCCAATAACAGCAGAAACACCGAGAGACAGTCTGGGGTTTATCATCACAAAATGATTACCACACCCTGTTCTCGTTAAATGTAATATTTTGCAGGATAACTGTTGCCATGGAAAAGCACACTACTCATTGTCTGGCAGGGTCTGAAACTTTCTCTTTTGTGCAGAGAGATCTTTGTTAAAGAAATGCCACAAGCTTGAACACTGTCATTTATTTTGTATTATATTTGAAATGTATTACTACTGATCAAATATATACCTTGAAAACACTTGCTTTGGATAAAAGTGTCTGCCAAATGCATAAATATAATGTAAATGTATTATTTCAAATCATAAAAACTTCATATGGGTCATATGGGGGCTTAGGAAATTGAACTTTCATTTGGATTTCTATTTAGGGGAAAATGAATCAAACAATATTATTGGCAAAACATAATATTTATTATGATAATAAATAATAATATTACCGCTGAGCACCCCGGTCTAAACCTGTGCTTTTAAAAATGTCATGACAAATAATTGTTTATAAAAGGACAGACTATACTCCAGTCCATAATATGATCTTATGCATTATATTATTATTGCATTTATACACTGACAAATTACATTTACAAATTAATTCATGCATGTTGATAATTTTTATATACTGCAGAAGGAAAAACATAAAATTCCTGGCATTACAGAAATCTCTCAGTGTAACAAGGTCTCATAAAGTAACTCAGGGCAATACAATGATGTGGCTTGTTGTTTCTGAAAACCCCAAACATATGACCAACAGCCCTAGTTTCCAACTCACTTAACTTGATATGCCTTTTCTCACTAAACACTTACAAAGCACGCTAACCCATTTAAATGATCTTGTGCTGGACCACTCCAGACCCAGACCAAGATTTCTCTATAAAGATACACAATCAATACATTTGACCCCATTATACTGTGTAATTATGAACCCATTGCAATCAGACATGAGACGCTACAGGAGAAATTGTTACACAACTCTGAAAGAGCTGTTCTCGGCTATGTGTGTGTGAGTGTGTGTGCTAATAATCTGTAAAAGTTAATACACCTGACTTGGTAGAAAATTAGGTCTGGCTTTACATTCTTTTTAGTGAGAGTTAATGAACTGTTTCCTTCAAACTTTGGATGTTACGAGAGAAGTTAAAACAGTTCAACAGAACTAATCTGGAAGAGAATCTGAAACTCCAAAAGTATAACAAATGACAGCCACAGCACTAGGGTATTCTGTATGGTTTTCAGGGTGTTGCTATGCAGTTTCTAAGGTGTTCTGAGTGTTTTTAGGGGTTGCTTGGGTGTTCTAGATGGTTGTTAAGGTGTTGCTAGGGTGTTATGGATGGTTGCCATTGTGTTATCATTCATGTGCATAGCACAAACGGTGTGGATTGAGTTAAAGGGCAAAGTTTAATACTTCACATCTCTAACCCAAAGTATGAGCAACTGTAATAGTGACGAATGCTTAAGCAAACAGCACTAATAATAAAGGACACAGTGCATATTAATGCATTCCTCTGACTAATAGTTATGGAAAGGTCTGTTCTAATGCAGTTGCAACAGTAAGGTGTTCTGGTGTTTTTAGTAGTTGCTAGGGTTTTTAGGGTGGTTACCAGGGTGTTGCTATACAGTTTCTAAGGTGTTCTGAGTGTTTTATGGGTTGCTAGGGTGTTCTGTGTGGTTGCTAAGGTGCTCTGAGTGTTTTTAGCAGTTGCTTGGGTGTTCTGGATGGTTGCCAGGGTGTTTATATGCTGTTGCTAAGGTGTTCTGAGTGTTTTTAGCAGTTGCTATGGTGTTCTGGATGGTTGTTCTGGGTAATTGCCAGGTTGTTGCCACGTGGTTCCTAAGATGTTATGAGTGTTTTTAGCAGTTGCTAGGGAATTATGGGTGGTTGTTAGGGTGTTGCTATGTGGTTGTGAAGATGTTCTGTGTTTTAGCAGTTGCTAGTGTGTTCTGGGTGATTATGGTGTTGCTAAGGTGTTCTGGGTGGTTGCTAAATAGTTTTGTGGTGAAAACACCCTGCCTCCATGGTGTTTCTATGCAGTTGCTAAGGTGTTTTGAGTCTTTTTAGCAGTTGCAAGTTTGTTCAGGGTGGTTGCCAGGGTGTTGCTGTGGTGTTCTGGGTGGTTTCTAGATGGCTGTTTTGTGATATATTCACCTCCAAGTATCTATCATAATGTTGTCCCTGTAGATATGGTTTGGGACCCTCCTTCAGGGTAAGCCTGTGATTCCCCCCTTTCCCCATTTTTTACACATCTAACCTTGCATGATTTTAGGTATCATTCATGCCACAAACAGTGTGGATTGAGTTGCGTGGCAAAGTTTAATACATCAAACTCTAACCCTAATTATGGGCAAATGTAATAGTGATGATTTCTTTAGCAAACAGCATCAATAATAAAGGACACAGTCCATATTAATGCATTCCTCTGACTAATAATTATGGAAAGACTAGACTTTACCTTCCCTTTCAGCATGGACAAATCCTCTGGTCCAATAATATGCAGATCTTCAGTGGACTGGTCATTCTGTAAAACAAACATAGTGGAAAACACAAGACAGAGTGTTTAAAGCCCCCTACTGAGAGCCTGTCAGTATATACTGTATGATTTTACAGTCTCTGTAGAAATAAGCACTGCAGACACAATCGCATGCAATCCCTACACCAGTCAGACACAAGCTGCTTTTGTCTGTGAGACAATCGTTTTGCATTTTCTGCTCGAGGTCAGTTAATCTTCTGTGAAAAGGTGGCTCTTCAGTGCTTGAGATGGGGGTTTTGGGGTCAGTGCTCAGACAGGAAGTGGGGCCACTGGTTGATGGAGTGAAGTGTTTCACAGCAAAACACCAGACTGTGAAGGGTTTGTCATGTAAACGAAAAACTGCCATTCAAGAGATTAAGAGAAAACAGTTTCACACCTGTGATTCTACCAGAGAACACGGCTTAAGCCTAGCGCACACTACATGACTTAACCATGCTCCTTTGATGTTTTTAAGTTGGTGACTGGTCTGAGACAAGAAGTCTCAGATTGCATGACCAAAAATAATCTGGACAACAAGTCGTCAGGTGTCCCGATGAGCGAGAGGTGACAAAGAGCAACAGCCAATGAAATATAGAGAGAGTGCAAGATGAAGCAGGAGACAAAAAATGATTATAAAATATCACACAGATCTCCCTACCCACTGTCTAATTAATTATTTCAACAGTTTTTCTTCTTTCTGTGCAAATCAGCGCAATAAATGGACGAGAGCAGTATTTTCATGTTTGTTGAAATGTTATAATGAATAATCTGTGCACGAGTTTGTGAATACATTTAAAATCTTAATTTTAAGATGCATTTTGGCGATCCATTTGAAATGGAACAATGCTAAAGACAGCTGTAACAGGGTCCATAGTGTTTTGAGATTTGTCCACTTCAAACACTTTATCAACACACACATACACAGCAGCAGAGCACCATCGTGCGAAAATTTTCAAAAAGCGAATACATGTACATGCACAAAAACTTCAAGAAATTCTTCAGGTGTGTCTGATATCAACATGCAGAAACACAGATATTATAAGCACACACATTAGAAGCTCAGTTAATACATGTATTGCACTAAAATAACACAGAATTCTGCTCTAAATGTCATGTTTGCGCTTATATTAAATGAAAGTATAATTAAAGGTGCACTCAGTAACTTTTGTCTTTGTGTCATCTTGGACTTACACTGACACCTAGTGGCTTGGATGTAGCATAATTTAAAATCAGTAGTTTTCAGTTTCAGATGCCATTGTAGAAATTTAGTATTCACAGTCAGCCATGATTACTTTAATCAATGAGTGAAAGTGTCAAATAACAGGACGGTTACTGAGATTAAGCGAGCAGTATTCGGCTGGTCGTGTGATTCTAACCTCTCCATGTAAGGTTGCTGATATGACTGGAGTCTTTATCTTAATATGAGTGGTCATGATTTCCTACATATATTGCAAAATTACAATTCATGTCTTTAGGAGTTAAACTTGTTTAATGAGGAAAAAATTACTGAGTGCACCTTTAAGAGAAAATTTGTGCCGGTTTTTAAAGCTTTCTTTCTCTTCTTTGACTTTTTTGCACTATATTGTCATTTAGTAATACACAGACTTAATAACTGATGTATGTCCTCATGAAATTAGAGACTCTCTGTAATTTATATATATATATACACACACACACACACACACACACACAAAACAGTTAGTTCCGGTCCTCGAGTCTGATTGGACGAGAAACGTTCCATGACGTCTCACACCATCAGCACTAGGACACTTCACTGTGTAACACTCCGCTTGTGTTCATGCCATTCTAAACTAAAGTGTAAGAGCAGTGCAGATGTGTTAAGAGCTATCTGTCTCTTTACATTTATTTTTATGACATTACTAATTTTAGCCAGCAGGTGGCGGCAAAACACCATTTTTGTGTGTAATATAAGCCAGTTCAGGTGATGTGAAGTGAGTCAGCATCAGTCAGTGTTTTCATTCATCAGCACTACGTGATCACTCGGATTACTACTAAAGCTAGGAAATAGCTTTAAACAGCTTTAAACTAACAACTTCAGCATTAGACACAACAGAATGATTAATTACACAAACTCAAGGCGCTTACCTCTTACTAGAATTTCCACATTGGAGAGGACATACTGTTCAATATAGTGGAGTATTGTGGTTTCTATAGTAGTGAATGACTCTTGTGCACCGGCTACAAGACTCGCTGAACATACACTTGATTGTCTGAGGAAGCTGGGCGCCATTTCTGTTTCCGTTTGTGTTGGTTCCGCCAAGTGGTTGGAGTTTGTTTTGTGGAATAACACACTTTCAAGAAACTTTTGCATTGAAGCAGAATCGCTTTTGCACTGGGGTTCCCGGCCAGATTGAGAGTGGATGCTGGAGATGGCTGCAAAATATGTACATGCCCACACAACTGCTTCGGGACAGTTGTGGATGAATCTGTTCGTTCCTTGTGCTTACGCCTCCTGTTGGCTGGAGTTTGTTTTGTGGAGTATTTTTGCGGGACATTGGAATAATTACTTCATCTGCCGCACTCATAAACAGTCGGCTCACTAAACACTTGTTTGTCTGTCCGAGGAAACTGAATGGCTTTATATTGGTTGGAATTAGTTTTTTTTGGAGGAACACACCTTCAAGACAGTTCTATGAATCAATCTACATGTTCTTTGTGTTTATTCTTCCTATTGGCTGGGGTTTGTTTTACAAAGTATTTTCTGTTATGTAGTTTTGCCTTAAAAAAATTTGTGCAGAAGCACCGGACTTGAGCAATCCGATGGCAAAGTTGTCACGGGGGCTTTCGTAGGTGTTCATGGACCTTTTGAGTTTAGAGGGATGGATGCTGGTTGGTGCTGTCGTTCACGGGGTTAATGTGCATGTTTTTCTTTTTTCTGTTTGTTTGGTTTGGGTGGGCGTTCGGGGTTTGATTGTTGCACTAATGTTGGCATGTGGTCTGTTTAATCTTGTTTTTGACACAATTTATTTAGTCTATTATATCAAAATGTCAAATGTTAATATGAGTGGGTTATCTTTCTCCACATGGAATGTGAATGGGTTGGGGCACCCCATAAAAAGAAGGAAGGTTATTTCTTTTCTTAAGCATAAGAAATGTGATATAGTGTTTCCTCAAGAAACACATCTTTCCTCGCAGGAAGCTGAAAAATTTGGGAAGATATGGGGTGGACATATTTTCTTCAGTGCTGGCTCAAGTAAGAGCAGGGGAGTCATTACATTTATAAGTAAGCATCTACAATTCAAATCTCTCAAACAGATTAAAGATAAATTAGGGAGAAGTTTTAATTACAGTTTTTACAGAAATTCTTCGGCAAAGGTTGGTTTTGGCTAATATTTACGCGCCTAACATTGATGATCAGGGCTTTTTATTGATCTTGAAGGGATGTTGCAAGCCGCTGGCACCCCTCATGATGTAATATTGAGAGGAGACTTCAATCTTTTGATGGACTCAGTCCTTGATCTTAGCAAAGCAAAAGTGTGTAAGCCCCCTACAGCAACACTGATGCTTCACAGGATGTGTAAAAATCTTGGTCTTGCAGATATTTGGCGACTTTTGAACCCATCTGGTAGGGACTATACATTTTTTTCATCAGTCCATAAGATTTATTCTAGAATAGATTTTTTTTTATATCTAAGTCCCTCATTTCATCTGTTGTGGATTGCTCAATTGGAAACATCTTAGTCTCAGATCACGCCCTGGTGAGTTTAGAGACATACGGAGAAAAATAAATCATATAGTTGGCGCTTTAATGTATCCCTTTTGCAAAATCCTGATTTCCAACAAATGTTAAAGACTGAAATCAATGTTTATATGGAGACCAACTGGTTCTCAGTATCTCTGTGGGTATGGCTTGGGAGGCACTTAAGGTAGTTCTTAGGGGTGTCGGAACGTATAGTATGCCTCATTTACCAAAAAATCAAAAGCACAAGAACTTGTTGGAGTTGGAAGAGAATATTAAAAGTGCAGAGCTGAAGTGCCAAATGTCGTCTGATGGCCTCAGAGAATTGACCCGATTGAAATACAGATATAATACTATTTTGTCACGGAAAGTGGAGTTTTGGTTATTCAGGGCAAGACAGTCATACTTTGAGGGGGACAAAGCAGGGAAGCTTCTGGCTAGATATATAAAGCAGAGAGCATCTTTTCTACCATTCCCTCAGTGAAATCTGCTGGTGGTGAAATTTTTACCTCGGCCATTGATATTAATAATGCCTTTAAAGAGTTCTATCTTGATCTTTATAGTTCCACGTCTTTGTCTACTGATGAGGATATTAGACAATTTGTGGAACCATTAGAACTCCCTAAATTGACAACTGAGCAAAAAAATTCTCTTGATTCTGAGATAACCTTGGAGGAGCTTGATGAGGTAATTAAGACCTTACCTAAAGGCAAGGCTCCGGGGCCAGATGGTTTTGCCACTGAATTTTTTTAGATCTTATGCTACAGAATTGGCTCCACATTTGTTAGAAGATTATACAGAATCATTAAAGAATGAAAAGCTTCCCCAAACCATGACACAAGCCCGGATCAGTCTGATTCTTAAAAAGGACAAAGATCCAAGCGAGTGTAAAAGTTACCGTCCAATTTCCCTGATCCAGCTAGATTTTGGCTAACCGATTAAGTAAAGTTATGACATCTCTTATACATATAGATCAGGTGGGGTTTATTAGGGGCCATAGCTCTTCTGATAACATTAGTCATTTCATCAATATTATGTGGTCAGTAGCAAATGACCAGTCTCCGGTCGCTGTCATTTCACTTGATGCCAAAAAGGCGTTTGATATGGTAGAATGGGATTATCTTTTGGAAGATTTTGGAAATATATGGGTTCGCGAGTACATTTATTGGTTGGATTAAGTTACTTTATAGACACCCTGTAGCAGCGGTACAAACAAATGGATTAATTTCAGATTATTTTACTCTGGATAGGGGCACTCGGCAGGGTTGCCCTCTTTCCCCATTATTGTTCTGTCTTGCCCTGGAACCATTAGCAGTCACGATATGAAAGGAGGATGATTTTCCAGGGGTGATGGCGGGAGGTGTGGCGCATAAGCTTTTGCTTTACGCAGATGCTATTTTATTATTTGTCTCTGACCCTACTAGATCTCTGCCTTGCCTCCACAGAATTATTAATTCCTTTTCCAAGTTCTCAGGATACAAAGTCAATTGGTCTAAATACGAAGCTTTGGCTCTGACAGCGTACTGTCAAGTAACGGCCTTCCAGCCGGGTGCCTTCCAGTGGCCCAAACAGGGCATTAAGTATTTGGGCATTTTATTCCCAGCAAATTTGTCTGATTTAGATTGTGTTCATTTTGATCCCTTAATAAAAAGATTTTCGAACGATGTGGGCAGGTGGGCTTCATTACATGTATCTATGATTGGGAAGGTTAATGTAATTAAAATGAATTGTATTCCAAAATTCAACTACCTGTTACAATCTCTTCCTGTAGATGTCCCCCTCTCTTGATTGGTAGGGCAAGGGGTTATAGTGGGGGTTTAATGTTAAAAGTGATTGATTCATTATATATATGTTTTTTTTTTCTTCTTCTTTGTGTTAACTTATGAATCAATAAAAATATTAATGTTAATAAAAAAAAAAACATGCAAAAAATCTTAATGGTCTTAAAATAGACTGAATTTTCTTAAAGTAAAATATAATAACTTGTCTTTCTATAATTTCTTTTTTTTATTTAGGGATGAAATTTGACTATTAGGCTTTTTTTTTTTTTTTTTTTTTTTGCCTTTGGAAAGTACATTTTAATGTGTACTAAACGGCTTTGTACTCACAGTGCTTTCGGATTTTTCAAGCTAAAAGCACATTTCAGAGCTGAGCAAATGTGCATCTCTATCGAACTAAAATGTGTAAATAGCTCCATCTACTGGCAAGCAAATGATTCAAACAGAGTTAGAACTAGTGATGTCCGATTCGCGAACGAGTCGTTCTTTTGAACCGATTCATTTTTAATGATTCATTTTAAAATCACACCAAGGAAGACTTCTTGGAAGTAAAACTGTTAGGTGATTGATCGATTAAACAACAAATCATTAGATAAACAGCAGTATTTTACTCAAATGTATTTTACTACTAAATGAAACGTAAATCATATTAATGCCATGCGGGTCTTCTGGGGAAACTTTTAATTGATGACTAATTTGATTGATCACTAGGAGTAGTCTGTTGCCCGTACAAAGCTTTTTGCAAAAATAAATCTGACTTCCAAATGTTAGTTGTACATCTTCAAATCTTCAAAAGCATTACAAAGACACACGGTTACACACGTAAATCAGCGACTATGCTAAACCATTACGTTTGTTTTCTCATAATTTGATAATATCCAGTGAGCATGAGCCATATTGTTTATAACACTTCAAAAGATCTGTGTAAAGCGGAACCAGCGTCAAACTTTACGTCAGGTATGATGGTAAAAATATCTGGTGTCGGCCAATTATTTAAGATTGTGGGTTCTCCATTTTATTCATAGATTTGAACAATGACCTTCAACTGAGAGTGTTTTCTGAGGTGTACAGCGCCCCCTGCAGGAAGTTTCAGCCCAGCATAATTCACTAGATTCATAGACTCCTTTTCAAAATGTTACATTTATTAACACAAAATTAGCACATACATTATCTCGGAAAACTAAGAAAGTCTATCATACCATTGAAACACATTTTAAAAGTAGACAGATTTTCATATTTTAAATAGTTTTTAATCTTCTATTAATCTAACACAGGTAATCTTGCGCCCTCTGCTGATCACAGTGAGCATTTACAATCATCTGATATTTTAAGCAGATCAGATGTGTTTAAATTACCAGTCTCATCTGGGTATTATGTTGCAGATGATTCCTCACCAGATAGCTCTTGAAGCGGATGAACTCAACTCTGGTGGTCAGTATTCTGTTGGCGCTGCTACTCTGAACTTTGATGGACTCCACCAGATCAGAACAGAACTTGTATCCTCCCTTCAGAACACACAGAAGAATCATGTCCTGATGTTCGAGGTCTTCCAGGATGTCTCTAGCCAGACACTCAATCCTACAAATCACATCAACTCATAATGACTCAGACTGTGCGTGTGTGAGGAGGTCATGTGACCTCATAAATTTGATTTAAGGGTCACATGAAATGAATGTGCATAATTGTGACCGAAACACAAACAAAGCTCAAATAATTGAGAACGGACACTCTATATTGCATGTTTTCACATATAATATACAGTATATTCATATATAATTATCTAACTCAAGAGGAAATCACAGATGTTTTTATAGCATTTATAAAGCATAAAGTTAAGTTACAACCCATAGGAAAGAGAATTTCTCATTTTTTTCTTCTAGACAGTAACAAGATTAAATGAAAAGCAGATGGATACTGTACATTTTGCTTGAGTTTCCTGCTCATCAGATCTTTCTCCTGAGAAGGAGACTCAAGAGATCTGAACAATGTTTCAAACTGTGCACAAGATACCAAAGTCTGGAATCAAAAGTCAGAGATCTCAATATGAACTTCTTTTTTTCTCTCTCTCTCGCTCATTAAATTCTCCCAGTAATGCCATTCACATTATTTTTTAACACAGTAGCTCTCTTACTGTATGTCAATGACTGTGTCATTTGTGTCTATTTTTATTTCTTCAAAGGAATTTGAGGAGAAACACCTGAAATCAAGTTAAAACTTAAATAAAACATAATAACTGTGAACATTATTACATCTGCTGAAATATGAAAGTGCAATGACTGCAATATCTAATGCAATATTGAAATAATCTTTAATCTTAAAAAAAGTTTGTCTTTTAATTAATCTCAATGAAACAAATGTTTTATTTGTAACATTTTTAAGGCAAATTACACACCATAGTCTCTGTCTAAAAATAGAGCACTTACTGACACTTACAGAGGTCATCAGTGTCAGTTGTGTGTTTACCTGTTCATAATAACACCATGAGGGATGTATACACATTCCAGGTCACCATGGTAATGCTCAGGATAGTTGAACAGGTCTAAATCATAACCTGGCCAACCATCATCAATCTACGTAATAAACAACAATGAAAAACAAAACAGGAAACATATATGTTCCTTTAATAATACAGTTTACTGTAAGCAGAAATGACCAAATACTTTGGAAATAGTTCTTAAAACATAAACTTAACAAGCTGTCTTTTTAATTTAATTGCAGTTGTAATTAATAAAATCCATGTCAAATATATTTACCACAACGCCTGGTTCTTTTCTCTGGTCATCTGCCATGTCAGTGGTCATATACTGGAGAGAGAGAGAAAGAAATAACTGCAATAGTTCCTGAGAGAGAGGAGGAGATGTTTGTGCACCCACCCACTATACACCACTAAACGCTGTGTTTACAGTTTTTCTTGTAATGATCGAAATATTGCAGTACTTCCTTTTTGACCGGTCATGGAATACATTTCTTCTCACTAATATGAAATGAATGGAATGTCTTTAACTACGAGCAAACTAGCTTCAGCATGAAATGAGGACAATTTGTTAAAAAACTATTTCTTCTGGATTTCATGAAAGGCTCATTGACTAAAGAACAAAACACCATTCATATTATATGAGTCACATTTGATGTTTAACTGAAGTCATGCTGTAGTCATTACTGGAGAATGCTGCCCTGGATTTTGACTCAGATGACATATGTTATATATACACTCACAGACCACTATATGGACCCTTTTCATATATCCGGGTTGGAGAGCGAAAGTAAACGCATAGCAGAGGAAACATGAATGGCGGTGAATGGGAGACCACAGCAAATGTAATTTTGCTCCAACAGCAAAAGAAAAAAATCAACGATTTGCAAAACAGTTTTGCAAAAGAAGATAAAAATATACAGTGCTGGATAACAGCAGTAAGAAGAGAGAAACAGGCCAAATTTTCTGTCACTCCCTCAGCAGCTGTGTTAGAAGCCTTATCGCAGCTATCGCAACTGATTTTTTTATATATTCAAAGGTAATATAATACAAAGTACAATGTTTTAAATTTACATTAAATATTTTTAGAATTGGAAATATAAAAAAAGTTTGCTACATTTACGTTGTTAAAGAAGGTAGAAAAGGGTCCATTAGAAACACCTGTACACCTACTTATTAATACGATTATCTAATCAGCCAATCGTGTAGCAGCTGTGCACAGCATAAAATCATGCAGATATGGTTCAGGAACTTCAGTTTATGTTCACATAAACCAGCAGTATGGGGAAAAGATTTGATCTGTAATGTGATTCCCCATTCTGATGGTTGAGTTTTTTTTTTTTAGCACTTGCTAGGGTGTCCTGGGTGGTAACCATGGTGTTATATGGTTGCTAAGGGGTTCTGAGTGTTTGTAGCAGTTGTTACAAGTTGCAGTTGCTGGGGTGTTCTGGGTGGTTGCCAGGGTGTTGCTATGCGGTTGTTAAGGTGTTCTGAGTGTTGTAGTAGTTGCTAGGGTGTTCTGAAGTGGTTGCCAGTGTGTTGCCATGTGGTTGCTCAGGTTTTCTGAGTGTTTGTGGCAGTTGCTGGGGTGTTCTGGTTGGTTGCCTGGGTGTTGCAATCTGGTTGCTAAGGTGTTCTAAGTGTTTTAGCAGTTGCTAGGGGGTTGCTATGCAGTTGCTAAGGTGTTCTAGATGTTTTAGCAGTTGCAAGGGTGCTCTGGGTGGGTGCCAGCATCTGGCTCTGCATTTGCTAAGGTGTTGTTAGCAGTAGCAATGATGTTGTGGGTAGTCGCCAGGTGTTGCAATGTGTTTGCTAAGGTGTTCTGAGTGTTTTAGCAGCTGATAGGGTGTTCTGGGTGGTTGTCAAGGTGTTGATATGAGGTTGCTGAGGTGTTCTCAGTATTGTTATTAATTGTTAAGGTGTTCTGGGTGGTTGCCAGGTTGTTGCTATGCGGTTGCTGATGTGTTCTGAGTGCTTTAGCAGTTGCTAGGGTGTTCTGGGTGGTTACCAGGATGTTGCTATGTAGTTGCTAAGGTGTTCTGAGTGTTGTAGTAGTTGCTAGTGTTCTGAAGTAGTTGGCAGTGTATTGTCATGCAGTTGCTCAGGTGTTCTGAGTGTTTGTGGCAGTTGTTGGGGTGTTCTGGGTGGTTGACAGGGTGCTGCTATGCAGTTGCTAGGGTGTTCTGAAGTTGTTGCCAGTGTGTTGCCATGCGTTTGGTCAGGTGTTCTGAGTGTTTGTGGCAGTTGCTGGGGTGTTCTGGTTGGTTGCCTGGGTGTTACAATCTGGTTGCTAAGGTGTTCTAAGTATTTTAGCAATTGCTAGGGGGTTGCTTTGAAGTTGCTAAGGCATTTTAGATGTTTTAGCTGTTGCTAAGATGTAGTGTAGTTGGCAGTAGTATGGTGTTTTAAGCAGTTGCTAGTAATGACACTAATAACAAAATCAGAATGAATGACCAGAAAGTGATCAAACATCATGGTTACTTGTGTAACCTCCTTTCCCTGATGGAGGGAATGAGACATTGTGTCGATGTAGTGACACTAGGGGTCACCCTTGAGCCTGAGACACCTCTGGTCTTTGATAAAAGGCCAATAAAAATTGGCGAGTGGTATTTGCATGCCACTCCCCCGGACATAAGGGTATAAAAGGAGCTGGTATGCAACCACTCATTCAGGTTTTATGCTGAGGAGCCGATATAAAGTCCGGCCATTTCAGCGGGTAGTTCAGCGTTGTGGCAGGAGGGACACAACGTCTTGTTCCCTCCATCAGGGAATGGAGGTTACACAAGTAACCATGACGTTCCCTATCTGTCACTCACTCGGCGTTGTGTCGATGTAGTGCCACTAGGGGTCCCTATACGAAACGCCACAATTGGCTGAACTGTGTTACGTGAACTGGCAGTGTGTGGTGGGCAGACTACTCTGTGCCTCATAGCCAGCACACCAGGTCGACACATAACCTCCCCCAACATTGTTATGAGTGTCGAACGGCCCTTTGGGGACAAGTCGACTACCCAAAAGATAGAGACAGGCTTAACCCAGTCTTGGCCTCTTTTCCCCTTCTCTTTTTCCACTCCCTAAAAAAGAAGGGGGATTATCTGACTGGGCTGCCAGGTCTAGTCGGGGGGTGTCCCTCCCAAGGGGAAGACACCGCGGAGACCACACCTTGCCCAAAGAGAGGGGGGGATATTTAAGTGGAAGAATACGTCACATGGTCTTTCCAACCATGTGGAGAGTCTTCAAGGTAGATCCTACCCAACGGGGGAGGAGTTACTACAAACATGGAGACTGGGGCAGAGGGACTTTGCCCAAGGAAGACACAGTTTGCCAACAGGGAAATGAATTAGCGGAAGATATATATCGCATGGGGTTAGCCTTACAGGGAACTGCCACATGCGGAGCACCTACCCCAGAACAGGACTCTTAGTTAGCATGTGTACTGGGCCGGCAGCGAGTCTCTACAAAAACTCAACTGCCACAGGGCTCGGAGGAAGTCAACCAGGGAACAAAGTTTGTGAACACTACTGGGAATTAATGGTGCACATCTTCAGCTCAAAGGGAGGTGGAAGGCGCTATGTGCAAGTGATACACCTGGCCGGCTATCCTGGCTTATCCGCTTATATTGCTTGCTACTACCTGGGATGCAACCGGTTCCAACCCGGAGGTAGAACCTTGCAAAGGTATTGGGTGTTGCCCAGACCACTGCTCTGCAAATGTCTGTTAGAGAGGCACCCCTGGCCAGGGCCAAGGAAGCCACTACACCCCTGGTAGAATGGACTTGTAGCCCTACCTGGGGTGGCATGTCCTGGGCGTGATATGCCATATTTATGGCGTCAATGAGCCAGTGGGCAATCCTCTGCTTGGAGAAAGAGCTTCCTTTCCGCTGTGCACCAAAGCAGACAAAGAGCTGCTCAGAGATTCTAAAGCTCTGCGTGCGATCCAACTAGATGCGTAAAGCATGCACCGGACACAGCAACGACAGGGCTGAGTCTGCCTTCTCCTGGGGCAGCTCTTGCAGGTTCACCACCTGGTCCCTAAAAGGGGTGGTGGGAACCTTGGGCACATAGCCCGGTTGGGGTCTCAGGATCACGTGAGAGTAACCCGGACCGAACTCCAGGCACGTTTCGCTGACAGAGAACGCTTGCAGGTCTCCTACCCTTTTGATGGAAGTGAGCGCAGTCAGGAGGGCAGTCTTCAAGGAGAGTGCCTTAAGCTCGGCTGACTGCAAAGGCTCAAAGGGGGCTCTCTGTAGACCCTGAAGAACTACAGAGAGGTCCCATGAGGGAACAAGGCGCAGTCTGGAGGGATTCAGCTTCCTGGTGCCTCTTAGGAACCTGATGATCAGGTCGTGCTTCCCTAAGGACTTACCGTCGACTGTGTCGTGGTGTGCTGCTATGGCGGCAACGTACACCTTCAAGTTGGAAGGGGACAGCCTCCCTTCCAACCTCTCCTGCAGGAAGGAAAGCACTGATTCGACTGCGCATCTCTGGGGGTCTTCCCGTCGGGAAGAACACCACTTAGCAAACAGATGCCACTTAAAGGCATACAGGCGCCTCGTAGAGGGGGCCCTAGCCTAAGTGATCGTGTCTACCACCGCACGTCCCGTCCAGGGGCCAGACATGGAGATTCCAGAGGACTGGTCGACCTGCTCCTCGTCCTCCCTGACCTTGCACAGGGTCTGTGCAAGTAGGCTCACTGGGGGAAATGCATATTTGCGCAGGCCAGGAGGCCAGCTGTGTGCCAGTGCGTCTATGCCGAGGGGAGCCTCGGTGAGGGCGTACCAGAACGGGCAGTGGGAGGATTCTTGGGAGACGAACAGGTCCACCTGTGCCTGTCCGAATCGATTCCAAATCAGCTGGACCACCTGAGGGTGGAGTCTCCACTCTCCCCTGAGGGTAACCTGCCATGACAGCGCGTCCGCTGTAGTGTTGAGGTTGCCCGTGATGTGAGTGGCTCGCAGTGACTTGAAGTGCTGCTGACTCCAGAGGAGGAGACGGCGGGCGAGTTGTGACATACAACGAGAGCGCAGACCGCCTTGGCGGTTAACATATGCTACCATTGCCATGTTGTCTGTCCGAACTAACACGTGCTTGCCCTGGATCAACGGCCGAAACCTCCGCAGGGTGAGCAGAATTGCCAACAACTCGAGGCAGTTGATGTGCCAATGCAGTCACGGGCCCGTCCACAGGCCTGCGGCTGCGTGCCCATTGCAAACAGCACCCCAGCCCGTTTTGGAGGTGTCTGTCATGACCACGACATGCCTGGAGACCAGTTCTAGAGAAACACTTGCCCGTAGAAATGAGAGGTCAGTCCAAGGGCTGAAAAGACGGTGACAGACCGGCGTGATGACCATGCGATGTGTCCCGTGGCGCCATGCCCATCTCGGGACTCGAGTCTGAAGCCAGTGCTGAAGCGGTCTCATATGCATCAACCCGAGCGGGGTGGCTACCGCCGAGGATGCCATATGCCCCAGGAGCCTCTGAAAAAGTTTCAGTGGAACCGCTGTTTTCTGTTTGAACGCCTTCAAACAGGCCAGCACCGACTGGGCGTGCTCGTTCATAAGGCACGCCATCAAAGAGACTGAGTCCAGCTCCAAACCGAGAAAAGAGATGCTCTGAACCGGGAGGAGCTTGATCTTTTCCCAGTTGACCCGAAGCCCTAGTCGGCTGAGGTGTGAGAGCACCAAGTCCCTGTGTGCGCACAACATGTCCTGAGAGAGTGAGCTAGGATTAGCCAGTCATCGAGATAGTTGAGAATGCGAATGCCCACCTCCCTTAATGGGGCAAGGGCAGCCTCTGTGAACTTCATGAAGACGCGAGGAGACAGGGACAGGCAGAAAGGGAGGACTTTGTACGGATACACCTGACCCACGAATGCAAACCTCAGGAAGGGTCTGTATCGAGAAAGGATCGGGACGTGGAAGTATGCATCCTTCAGGTCTACCGCCATGAACCAATCTTGATGCCGGACGCTTGCCAGAATGCGTTTTTCCATCAGCATCTTGAACGGGAGTCTGTGTAAGGCCCGGTTCAGTACTTGCAGGTCCAAGATTGGCCGCAACCCACTGCCTTTTTTCAATACGATGAAGTAGGGGCTGTAAAACCCCTTCTTCATCTCGGCTGGAGGGACAGGTTCTATTCCGCCCTTCCGTAGGAGGGTAGCGATCTCCGCGCGCAAGGTAGCAGCGTTTTCGTTCTTGACCAAGGTGAAGTGAATATCGCTGAACCTGGGTGGACACCTGGCAAACTGAATCGCGTTGCCGAGTCGGACGGTCCGGATCAGCCATCGCGACAGATTGGAAAGCGCAAGCAACGCATCCAAGTTCCACGCAAGGGGGACCAAGGGGACAACATCGTTGGACGTACCGGCAGGTGGGGCCTCGCGGTGGGGCGAAGCTCGAGGTGCCACACCACGTCGTGGCTGTGCTGAGTCTAGTTACATCGAAGCACTTACCTGGCTCCTTGTGACCATCCCCGGAACAGCCTGGGACAGGGGAGGAAGAGGCCTGTCCTCGTAACCCATGGAGACTGCCACATCAGGGGCGGCTGTGTGCCACAGCCGGGCGCTCAGGGGCGGAAAGACCACCGCTGGAGCGCCAATCATGCAAGGAAAAACCCGTGGTTGGTGGTCATGAGGACGACCATGCACACCAGGTATGTGACCCAGGGAGGAAGGAAGCCGCTCTTTTGCTGAACTGTTGGGTTGGGTTTCTTTGTCCTTGAGTCGCCTGTCTCAGGGGCGCTTTGACGACCTCCGTGGGTTCATAGGCGCCGACTGTGAGATGGGTAGTGTCTGCTTCCTGCGGTGGGCTCCACACCGGGGCCAGGCTGAAAGGGCGGGCTGCGGCGGAGCCGGTGCAGTCACCGCAGGGGGACGCCCTTGGCGACGAGCATATGGGGTGCGGGATCTTGAGCCGTGCCGGGGCAGGATGTGCTGGATAGCCTCCGTCTGATGCTTCACCGCCGAGAACTGCTGGGCAAAGTCCTCGACGGTGTCGCCGAATAGGCCAGCCTGGGAAATGGGGGCAGCAAGAAACCGTGTCTTGTCGGCCTCACCCATCTCGACCAGGTTGAGCCAAAGGTGGTGCTCCTGGACCATTAATGTGGCCATCGTCTGCCCGAGAGACTGCGCCGTGACCTTCATCGCTCGGAGCGAGGTCGGTTGCTGAGCGCAGTTCTTGCATAAAATCTGGGGTGGAACGACCCTCATGCAGTTCTTTCAACGCCTTGGCTTGGTGGACTTGCAGGAGAGCCATGGCATGCAGGGCAGAGGCGGCTTGTCCAGTAGTGCTGTAGGCTTTAGCCGTCAGGGACGACATGATCCTACAGGGCTTGGACGGGAGCTTAGGGCGTCCATGCCAAGTGGTGGCGCTCTGCGGGCATAGGTGCACTGCGAGCACCTTATCCACCGGGGGAATTGCCGTATAGCCCCTGGCCATCCTGCCATCGAGGGTAGTGAGAGTGGGGGAACTGCGGAATCGGGGCCGGGCAGCAAAAGGTGCCTCCCACGATTTCGTCAGCTCCTCGTGCACTTCTGGGAAGAAAGGCACTGGCTACAAACAGTAGCTGCATTGTTTGCATTATTTATTCCATTTTGGATTATACAGTCTTTTGGGCAATGCATTCTGTTGTATACAAAATTTGTAGGTCATCCTGGCATTCCATGAATACAGAAAAGAATTGGATTAAAAATGCAAACAAAGTTGCATACTACTGTTTGCAATGTTTATCATTGCAAATTGCATACTATTTCACATACTATTTAAAACATAGTTAGCAGTATTCTGTATATACTGCAGAAGGCTAGTATTCCATTCTGAACATTGCCATTTATCCACATTTAAAGGGATTGTTCACCCAAAGAAGGCTTGGAATATACAGTAGTGCAGAAGTTCTTTATGTCCTTTATGGAGCTGTTACCTTCTTCTTTCTGTATTTTGGGACGAGCCCAGTGTTCTCCAGGAGTTGTTTGTCTCCCTTCTTAGTATCAGCATAAACAGGCTGTAGCTTCTTTGGCAGTGCTATGATATTCTAAACAGCATTGGTTTTAATAAAGTTCTTGTTGGTGTGTATACCCATGAGTGGCTTGTCTGTTCTCGCAGGTGCTGCTGGTTTACTGTGTAGTTCATCATCTTCATATTTAAATGGTTTCACTGAAACAACACAAATATATATGACAAACATCATTATGATATCAAGACAAATAGCTGCAGTGGTCTTTAAAACCTCTGCATTTGAAATAGCCATGTGTGATCTCAAAAATAACAAGCACATTTTTCACACAACTTACTACAATTCATATACTGTACATTTTGAAAAAGTCCATATTTCATATAAAATGACACTTATTGGTTCGCAATTCTAAAATAAAAATAAAATAAAGACAGGACATATACTCTCAGGGAGTTTGAGTTCCTTGGAGTGCTTCAGCAGATATTTCTGTGGTGACGGCACATTCAATTCACTGATCCCATAGTTTTATTCAGGGCTTTATTCAACTCTTTCTCCAGTTTCACCTGCTGTCTGAACTTTGACATGTACCTGAAAATAAAATGAATAATGGGTGAATTTTACAAAAGCATAGTCACCCAAAACCTAATGAAAATAAATAAGAAATTGTATTTTACATAAAGCAAATGAAAACTGTGTTAGGACCATTTTATTTTTTAAAATTATTTTCATGACAGTTAAGTACATTTAAAACCCCAAACTTTGCATCTGGTATGAATGTTTTATTTTTTAATTTGTTTGTAATTCTTATTATCCTAAATGATTGTTCTTACTAGATTCTAATAATAATAGACAACTAGTAATTAGCTACTAGTAATTAATAGCTTCTAGTCAAGACATATTCCCCCCCCCCCCCACCCCCAAATCTTCATTAAATAAAGCTGCACAAAAATACCATTATATATAAAATAATCTAAATACATCATATATTAACTAGATTGTAAAGTTTGTAGACAAACTTTATGTTGGCTTGAAAAGCTACAGTGCATTCAGAAAGACACCTTCATTTTTTAACATTTTGTTATGTTGCATTCTTATGCTAAAATGCTTAAAAAATAAAATTAAAAAATTCTCATCAATCTACACTCCATACCCCATAATGACAAATAAATAAATAAATAAAAACAAATTAAAAAAAATATTTTTGATAACTTTGCAAATGTATTAAAAAGAAAAAACTGAAATATCACACTGACATAAGTATTCAGACCCTTTGCTAAGACACTTGAAATTTAGCTCCAGTGCATCCCATTTCTCTGGATCATCTTTGAGATGTTTCTATACTTTGATTGGAGCCACCTGTGGCAAATTCAATTGATTGCACATGATTTGGAATGATTTGGACACACCTGTCTATATAAGGTCTCACAGCTGAAAATGCATATCAGAGCAAAAACAAAGCCATAAGGTCAAAGGAACTGCCTGCAGAGCTCAGAGACAGGACTGAGTCGAGGCACAGATCTGGGGAAGGCTACAAAGAATTTTGGCTGCATTGAAGATTCCCAAGTGCATAGTGGTCTCCATAATTCTTAAATGGAAGAAGTTTGGAACAACCAGGACTCTTCCTAGAGCTGGCCGCCCAGCCAAACTGAGCAATCGGGGGAGAAGGGCCTTGGTAAGAGAGGAGACCAAGAACCCAATGGCCACTCTGGTTGAGCTCCAGAGATCTTGTGTGGAGATGGGAGAAACTTGCAGAAGGACAACCATCACTGCAACACTCCACCGATCTGGGCTTTATGGCAGAGTGGCCAGACAGAAGCCTCTCCTCAGTGCAAGACACATAAAAAAGCACCTAAAGGACTCTCAGACTGTGAGAAACAAGATTCTCTGGTCTGATGAAATGAAGATTGAACTGTTTGGCCTCAGTTCAAGCATCATGTCTGGAGGAAACCAGGCACCGCTCATCACCTGGGAAATACCATCCCAACAGTGAAGCATGGTGGTGGTAGCATCATGCTGTGGAGGTGTTTTTTTAGCGGCAGGGACTGGGGGACTGGTCAGGGTTGGAGGAAAGCTCTATGCAGAAAAATACAGAGATATCCTTAATGAAAACCTGGTCCAGAGTGCTCAGGACCTCAGACTCACCTTCACCTTCCAACAGGACAATGACCCTAAGCACACAGCCAAGACAATGCAAGAGTGGCTTAGAGACAACTCCGTGAATGTCCTTGAGTGGCTCAACCAGAGCCCGGACTTGAACCCAATCGAACATCTCTGGAGAGACCTGAAAATGGCTGTCCACCGATGATCCCCATCCAACCTGACAGAGCTTGAGAGGATCTGCAGAGAAGAATGGCAGAAAATCACCAAATCCAGGTGTGCAAAGATTGTCGCATCATCCCCAAAAAGACTTGAGGCTGTAATCGCTGCCAAAGGTGCTTCAAATAAGTACTGAGTTAAGGGTCTGAATACTTATGTCAATGCAATATTTCAGTTTTTTCTTTTTAATAAATTTTCAAAGTTATCAAAAATCTGTTTTTTGCTTTGTCATTATGGGGTATGGAGTGTAGATTGATGTGAAAAAAAAAATGATTTGAAGCATTTTAGCATAAGGCAACATAACAAAATGTGAAAAAAACATGAAGGGGTCTGAATACTTTCTGAATGCACTGTATGTAGCTAGGCGTTGCTGGCATGTGTTAGTGTGTGGCTAGGCATTTCTAGCATGTTGCTAGCATGTTTTAGCATGTAGCTAAGTAATGTTAGCATGTAGCTTGGTGTTCTTAGCATGTTCTATCATTAACAGGGTGTTGCTAACATGTTTTAGCATGTAGCTAGTCAATGCTATCATAGCTGTGTCTCATTTCGAAGGCTGCATGCTAGGTAGGACACAACCTTTGAAGGCTGCAGTATACTGAGTGTCCTCCTTTAAACAAGCCTCATTTAAATGAGACGGCCTTCGTAAGACAAAGTGAGTGCCCAGGAAGGATACATCTCATGCATCCTCCGAATTTCCGTGAAAGCAGGTCGCATTTGAAGGCTGCATTCGAAGTGTCCTACTCGCTTTTCTGAAACTAGACAGCCTCGATGACGTATGTGGCCGCCAAATGCAACATCCGGAGGACGCAGCCTTCCAAACAAGACACAGCCAACATTGCTAGCATGTTTTAGCATGTTGCTAGGAACTGTTAGCATGTAGCTAGTCATTGCTAACATGTTGCTAGTCATTGTTGTGGTCATAGTCACCCAAAAATCAAAAGTAAATAAGAAATTATATTTAGCAAAAAGCACATTAAAACTGTGTTTGACATTATTTTCATGACAGTAAGTTTTAAAGAACATTTAAAACCGCAAACTTTCATTACTGAGCTGCGTCTGGTATGAATGTTTTACTTTTGAGTTTGTTTGTAATACTTATTATCCTTAATGATTGTTCTCACTAGATTGTAATAATAATAGACAACTAGTAATTAATAGCTACTAAGTCCAGACTTCTTTTCCCCAAATCTTTATTAAATAAAGCTGCACAAAAATATCATTATATATATACACTATATTGCCAAAAGTATTCGCTCATTTGCCTTTAAATGCATATGAACTTAAGTGACATCCCATTCTTAATCCATAGGTTTTAATATGATGTCGGCCCACCCTTTGCAGCTATAACAGCTTCAACTCTTCTGGGAAGGCTTTCCACAAGGTTTAGGAGTGTGTTTATGGGAATTTTTGACCATTCTTCCAGAAGCGCATTTGTGAGGTCAGACACTGATGTTGGACGAGAAGGCCTGGCTCGCAGTCTTCGCTCTAATTCATCCCAAAGGTGCTCTATCGGGTTGAGGTCAGGACTCTGTGCAGGCCAGTCAAGTTCTTCCACACCAAACTCGCTCATCCATGTCTTTATGGACCTTGCTTTGTGCACTGGTGCGCAGTCATGTTGGAACAGGAAGGGGCTATCCCCAATCTGCTCCCACAAAGTTGGGAGCATGGAATTGTCCAAAATCTCTTGGTATGCTGAAGCATTCAGAGTTCCTTTCAATGGAACTAAGGGGCCAAGCCCAGCTCCTGAAAAACAACCCCACACCATAATCTCCCCTCCACCAAACTTCACAGTTGGCACAATGCAGTCAGACAAGTACCGTTCTCCTGGCAACTGCCAAACCCAGACTCGTCCATCAGATTGCCAGATGGAGAAGCATGATTCGTCACTCCAGAGTATGTGTCTCCACTGCTCTAGAGTCCAGTGGCAGCGTGCTTTACACCACTGCATCCGACGCTTTGCATTGCACTTGGTGATATATGGCTTGGATGCAGCTGCTCGGCCATGGAAACCCATTCCATGAAGCTCTCTACGCACTGTTCTTGAGCTAATCTGAAGGCCATATGAACTTTGGAGGTCTGTAGCATTTGACTCTGCAGAAAGTTGGCGACCTCTGCGCACTATGCGCCTCAGCATCCGCTGACCCCGCTCTGTCATTTTACGTGGCCTACCACTTCGTGGCTGAGTTGCTGTCATTCCCAATCGCTTCCACTTTGTTATAATACCACTGACAGTTGACTGTGGAATATTTAGTAGCGAGGAAATTTCACGACTGGACTTGGTGCACAGGTGGCATCCTATCACAGTACAACGCTGGAATTCACTGAGCTCCTGAGAGCGGCCCATTCTTTCACAAATGTTTTTAGAAGCAGTCTGCATGCCTAGGTGCTTCATTTTATACACCTGTGGCCATGGAAGTGATTGGAACACCTGAATTCAATTATTTGGATGGGTGAGCGAATACTTTTGGCAATATAGTGTATATATATATATATATATATATATATATATATATATATATATATATATATATATATATACTATATTCACATATGGTAATTCACATTAGATTTTTTAACATTACAGTTATGAGAAATTGGGGGAAATGATTAATTTTCATGAAAATAATGTAAAAATGCAATGCTTTTTGAGATTCAGCCTACAATCAGAAACAGACGAGTTTCCAAAACTACTATATAAAAGACAACAGTGCTAAATCGATAGATGATAAATGGCAGTAGAGGAAACTTATTATAATACTGTTAAATGATGATCATCTTGTGGCCCGTTATCTCACTGATAAAGTACAATCAGTGATGTTTTACCTGGGTGGATTCATGGTTTTCTCCTTTTCTCTGGGAATGAGGTTATAGATGCTCTCTGGAGGAAAGATGATGGTGTCGCCCATGATGGCTGATACAACAGAACAAAAATGACGTAAAATAGCGAAAAGGAAACAAACAAAAACTGTTTTCAAGCTGTTTTATGTGCAGTGTATTGGCCGATGGAGTCCGTGCTGTTTACCATCCGTCTTTTTGACAGCCGCTGCCTAGCAACATTAAACAGCTTACCTCTTATTTTATTCTGCGTTAGTCGAATACAGTTACATAATTTCAGACAATAACGTTTCTAACTTTAATAAAAAATGACATTCCAAATCAAATTCTGAAAACATTATTTATTTATTTGAAGGAAACTTGGCTGGCCAGTGAGAGCCCGAGTTTGAGTTCAGAAACGCTCAATTTATTATTAATATTAATCTATTTGAATAAATGTTGTTCTTCAAACTTTCCATTCATCCAAGAATCCTGTACGTGTACTTTTGCATACTATTATTCGAATCTGCCAGTTTAGGACCTGTGAGAGGTCTGTTTCTCAAACTAGAGACTCTGATATGCTTGTTTTCTGGTTGTGCATCTGGACCGTCCACTTCCCTCTCTATTCTGGTTAGATCCAGTTTGGTTTCTTCTTTCAAAACAGCTTGGATTAGCTTTCATCTATGTCTCTCTATCTCTTAAAAAATAAATAAATAAATAAATAAATAAAAAAATAAATAAAAATTGAATAATGTATTTCAGGACAAAAGTGTTTCTTTTAGCCATTTTAAAACCAAAATATGACTTGTAAAAAGTAAAAAGTGTACTCAGCACCTCATCAGCTGAGTAATGGAGTAATGACTGCTGGGTTTTGCTATCATGGGTAAAAAAAAATTCTTTTTTTTTTTTTTTTTAAATAAATACAAATATAAAACAGTTTTAATAATTTGCAATATAACTTATGTTTTTGGCAGTATGTTTGATCAATTTAATGCATCCTTGGTAAAGAGAAGCATCAATGTCTTTCAAAAACAAAATGTCTAAAACATTTAAACAATAGTATGTATGGATGGATGGATGGATGGATGGATGGATGGATGGATGGATGGATGGATGGATAGATAGATAGATAGATAGATAGATAGATAGATAGACTCTCAGTACAAAAAATGGCTAAAATGTAATGCATGCCCAGTCATTTTTCAAAATAGACACCAACCAGAAAATGACAGTATATTTAACTATAATATATTTTATAATCTCTTTGTGAGTAAAGTTAACAATTTTCACATCTTACATGCTACAAAAAACAATGGGAACTGATCATTTTATGTTTATAGTAAAAACTTTTCTTTCTTTTTTTTTTTTTTTTCGCAGTCCAGCCAAATTATGAAAATAAAGGAGAACATATGAAACTGTCATACCAACTGCCCATATAGATGGAAAATGCACACCATATATACTTATTATTTAATTAAAAAAAAAAAAAAAAAAAAAAAAACAGTATATTGGTTAGACTGACTAAATAAATGTAATCGATTATAGTCTTTACACAGCTTGTATTTTAGTGACAGTTCCTGAAAGTGTAAAATATACTGATATGGTCTTAATTCCTTAACATATTACTGTTTTCCAGAATCTATTATCTTTTTCCCAAGATGATCCCTTTCGGCAAGTTGTTGGCTAAAGTGGGAAGGCTGAAGACTTGCCTGTTATTTTCTCCACTTGGTTCTTCTTCGTACTTCACTACAGCATGGCTATCCAGTAAAATCTCTAAACGTCATGAGAGAAACAATCTCCTGATGGGTCCTGGAGCAGGGAAGACCTGTGTTGGGTAGATTGGGGGACACGGGTTAGGGATGCCTGTTATTGATATAGATTATAACGTTCTTGAAATGACGTGAGGGATGAGTGTGGCAGATAAGCTCTCTGAGTTCAGTGGAGAGCATTTCATTGAAGAAGAAGGTCAGGCTGTGTGCAACTTCACTGCTAAAAGAAGTGTAATTTCACTGACACTATGCAGCATCTTAAGGTGAACAGAATCGCTGGTCAGGACGCTGGTATTTCTATGCGAGAGATATTGCAGTACAGGAAACCAATTTATGAGAAATGGCTGGATGCATGAGTGCTTTGTGGGACTGGAGACTCTGTTGAGGAAGTTGCCGATAAAGTCCTGAGAACTCTCGGTAGGTATGAGGACTCAGAATCAGAGATGTTTGTCTCAACAAGAAGCCAGATGTCAAGTGAAAATGTTGTACCAACAAGTGACCCAAGTTCTTTAGTAATGTCCTGATTCACCAGATGGAGGACTTTACGTACCGAAGAAAGGATTCCCCAAACTGGAACCTTCTGAGTGGTTGAGAATTGCTTTCATGCCATATGCAACTAGAGCTTTAGCCATATTGGAGAACTGTATCCATCCTATGGATGTGTCCCTTGTAGACTTGAGCGCAATGGTGCATCGTGCCTATGGGCAAAACTTCGCCAATCAATCAGTTGTGCCTCTTAAACACCTTGTCGAGAATCAGTATATTCTTGAACTTTTTCACAGCCCCACTGCTTCTTTCAAAGAACTTGTGATGATCTAAAGCCACAACTTTTTGCTCATTGCCTTCCGCAGATGTGCAACTACCTCATTCTTGTCACTACATCTGAGGACACCGGAAGCGCGGTTCTGAATGGCTTCAGTAATCTCAAAGACAGTGACCGGGAGAGGATCGTAGTGCTTGTGTTCTTCCCAGAGAACGGTGTGAGCGAGATTCAGAAGCTACAGATGACTGGATTTAAACACAGCAATGCCAGGTCTGTCAGCACCTTGTCCAATTTTGATTTCTGCCAGAGGACCATTAAGTGAGTGTTTGGAGACTCAAGCTTAACGGGATACATAGCAGTAGAATATGCCACAGTACTCAGCACAGCTAACTCAATAAACTGGGCTTGACTGCTGCCACAAGTGGTGTACCACTGCTCGGCATACCTGGACATGCTTTGAAGTTGAGTGTTGACGTTTGGTGATCCCATTGATGTGTGCATCCCCACTGGAAACTTTGGCAATGCCATGTCAACCTTGTACACACACAAAAAAATGGGAATCCCTATACGGAAAGTGATCTGCGCATCCAATCATAACGTATCCGATTTTATCGCAAGTGGCCAGTACGATCTCCGCGGCAGCAAGTTGCTTGTTTCAAACTCTCCTGCCATTGATATTCTGAAGTCTTCGAATCTTGAGAGGTTTATCCATCATGTGTCCGGTGGGGATGGTTGTCTTGTCAGAGATCTGTTCTTGAATCTAGAAAGAGATCAGTTTTTTAAAGTACCAGAGGCTTTATGGCAGAAGATAAATCTGGACGTTCAAGCAGGTTGGTCCCCAGAAGACGACTGTTTGCAGGCTATTCGTGAGGTGCATGCAAGAACAGGCTACACAATGGACACTCACACAGCCGCTGGCAAAGTGGTGGCCAACCATTTGCATGACAAAACCTGTCCGCTTGTGATATGTTCTACAGCACAGCACAGGAAATTTGCCCCGGCTGTTTTAAAAGCTCTTCGGTGTCCAAATATCCCACAGGACCCTATTGAGCAGTTAGTGAAACTCTGCACCATCGGAGGACAAGAACAGATGCATGAAGCACTGCTAAAGTGTTTGAAAAACAGTGGAGATAATGTGCATAAAGCTTGCACGGTTGACTTTAATGTGCTCACATATGAAGTAGAAACTATGATTCAAGACTCAATTCTGAAAGTTCAGTGAGACAGGCAATACCGCAAATATTCACTAGATGGTGATGTCTGTCAAGAAACCCCAAACACTGTGGTACATCAAGTCATTCAATTCTTTGAGAGATGGCAGTAATGCAATGTCAAATTGTCACAATGCAGTTCTGTTGGTATGCTACACTAAGGCTATGTTCAGACTAAAATACTATATAATGCAGTTTTGCATACAGCAATTTTTTTTTTTTTTTTTTTTTTTAAGTAGTATGCAAAACAATGCATTATGCAACAAACATTTGTTATGTAAAAACATCAGTCCAATTAAATGAGTATAGAAGATGTTAAAGCACATGTGGGATAAAGTGTCCCATGCAGTGTGTCTTGTAGTATACCGCACATTTTGGCAAATGAAGTGGTCATCCGTGTATTCCATGCATACAGACAATTTTCATACTGTCCACATTATATGGGTGTATCTTCAACCTACACATGCACATAAACAGTTGGACATTGTTAGTAGACAAATTAAATATAATTAGTGAGAGTGTGAAAAATGTTTTAACGAGACTTTAATTTCTAGAAGTCCATGTTGTTGAAGAAAAACCATATATACTATATACTGCAAAAATAGAGCAGTATGGTAATGGTAGTATGCTATTCCAAAGTTTATAAACTGTAGCATTCACATACATTATTCTCTCTCCCTGTCTCTCTTAAATATACATTATCAATATTTGCCTTTAAAGGGATTATTCACCCAAAAATAAAAATTCTGTCATCATTCTGCCTTCAAACCTGCATGATTTTTTTTTTCCTGTGGAATCTTTGTTTTATTCCTTGACTTAATTCACTGTTATCAATCAAGACATCGGGACAGCAAGGATGAAAGATTTCAGTTTATTTTGGTTACTTATGTATTTGTCCTTTTTTTTTTTCACTCCAACTGAGGTTTAAAACAAATCATAACAAATGTGATGATAAAATAGTTTGTAATCTGACAGTTGTCACAATATGCCTACTCTTATGTACGGTAATCCCATCATACTCTTGGTCCCATGTGATTATTTGTCATTGCGCACATTTCAGTTCATAGTAACGTGACCTTCATTACCCTCGATACAGGAGAACAAAACACCTTCAGATGCTTTATGTACAAGAAACACTCAGATATTCAGAAACTTAAATGATATTTGAGTAACATTTATACATTAAGCAGACAAGACTGAGATCTCACTTACGAAACTACCGGAAATGATTTGCAGGTCGGTAAAGAACATTCAAGCCGTCAAAAATACTATGCACATATTTGACCAGTTTTAAAAAATAGCTTTTAAGTTGCAAATGGTTTTTCGACATGCACTATGAATGCATCAAGATTAAACATGGACATTTCATTCAAACTAAATAAAACACATTTCATCCTCACTAGCTTTTATATGCAAAAATTACAACCGATAACTGTTAATATACAGTACTGTGCAAAGCACTGAGACAAATTTCCATACACATACCATAAATAACTATTAGGACTTAAATAATGAAAATGAGCAAACTGCAGTGAGTTGGCCACTGCTGTAATGCGAAACGTTTGCACAGTACTGTATTTCACAAGTGTTAAAGGTATAGTTCTCACATAAATGAAAATTTTACTCACACTCATGTTGTTTCATATGACTTTGGTTCTTCCAAAAAAAAAAAAAAGATGTTAGGAACATTTTTCATGCTGCTTTTTTCTATACAATGAAGGTAAATGTGGATGGATACTGTCGAGTTCCAAAAATGAAAAAAAATAAATAAATAATAATAATTCTATTATTTGTACATCAAATGACAAGCATGCCTACACATTTTTTTTGTGCTCAAACTCCAGTGTGCCAGTGCACACTGACATATTTATTTTTAGTGATGCAAATTTTGTAATAAATGAGTGCGCACATTTACATGCACAAGAATAATCCGATATGAGTCAGAATGTGGTCATATTTAGATTATGTAAGCGTAATGTAAATGCTTTATTTGGGATATCCGCAGCGTAATTAATGGTAAGAGCGAGCAGAAGAGAACAGTGAGAAAAGAACATGCATTTTATACAGAACATGGTTGCCATGTAGACTTTGCATGTTTTATTATATGTAAAACCTCTTTTTGGAATCAAGGTTTAGCAATGATATAGCCATTGATTGAAGAATGGTGTGGATTTATAGTAAACACGGTCAGTGAATGTATTTATTATTTATAATAAAAATTAATAAATAATAATGAGTTGTTGAATAGACTACATTATATGGGAAGAAACCGGTACCTGCGCTCAGTTTTTTTTTTTTTTTTTTTTTAGAAAACTTTGCCAACCACACAAAGACATTTCATGAGAATGAACTAATGAAAAAAATGAATAACTTAAAATAAATTGCGATTTATAACACTTTACGCATTAAGGAATTTTTTCTTTTTTCGAACTTTCATATTTAAGATCATTCTACGAATGTCTTTATAAATGAAGCACCAGGTGCAGGTTTTTGTTGTCCTTTTTGGAGCTTGACAGTCCCTGGTCACTTTATTCTTTCATTTAATGGATAACAGCTGCATTAACATTCTTCAAAATATCTCCTTTTGTGTTCCACAGCACATTCAAAAGTCATACATGGTTGGAACGACTTGCAAGTAAGTGAATTTTCATTTTTGGGCAAATGTTTCCTTAAACACTCTCAGTTTTTTTTCTACACTACTCATTATACTTCTATGTACAGATTTTTTTTGAGCATGTATCAACAAATTGACATACAAAATGCGTTTATAAACCCTCAGAGACGTTTTAGTTTAATACTGAGGTAATGTTGAAATCATAAATTTTAATTTCATGCTCCATTACTTGATCCTTATAGTGGATGGAAAGCCACTATAAGCGGGACGCAGAGCGAGTTTGTTTTTTGTTGCCGGTAAAACAACACTAGCTCACACATGCACAAATAAAGAGTGTTCAAAACATAATTTTCTAATAACAGTGTCATCATAATGCTATTACAGTCAATAATGCATTTTGTGATGTCAGAATTTAAGTACAGACATGGTCAATCAAACATTAAGCCTTGAAGGACTCATGGTATTTATACGGAGGCTCCTCATATAGATTGTTCACCTCCATAATAAGGCACAGTGACTAAAATAAGATAGTGTGCTTTCTCCAGCACTGACAGACCAAACGCATGCTGAGAAGTGGCAACAACAGTCGTATTAAACTGTCATGGTGTACGATAATAATGATAATCGTTGTTTCTACTCCCCTTCTGCTTGATAAAGTTTTCGCAATGAAGGAACACCATCTAAATACACACTTGAGGCTACAAGATTTCCAAGACTGCGACACGCTTGAACACTGAAAACGAGTTTTATCGATATCCAAGTGATTTTTTTTCATGTGCGACTTTACACTGCAACACCAGACACGAGCAAAACTTGACATGAGAAGATTGAAGCACACATGACACGTTCTCCCTACAACAACCCCCCGCAATTCCCAAAACACCAAATACCTATTTGAATCGAACACCAAATGACCCCTCAGTCTCGCTATTGCAATTCCAGACGTTCACAGTCTCCTGTGAGTTTCACAGCGATTGGGATTCAAAGCCCATCACACTCGGCAGTCAGTTAATATCACAGCCTCTCATCCGTCAACGTGATGGACAGGCCAGAAACTTCTTCATAACATTCTCAGAAGCTCATAACTGGCCTGCCGGGTTTAGAGGGATGATGTAGCGCCAGCCAAATGCCACGCCGCACCGCACGGCTGCAGTCTGAAGAGGGTTGATGGATGGTGAGGAGCACCTGAAGGGGAGTTTTAGAATCAGCATGCGACACCGGGAGGTGTGGAGGGACCGTTGACTGAACAAACTGAAAACAGAAGGACTGAAATCTATGGGTTGCATATTATGTGGCAAAAGGAGCTGGCTTTGAGGTTGGGCATCATGGATGGGGTGTCTAACCCTCCTCTTCACTCTCCTCCTCCAGTGTCTCTTCAAACACAAGCTCTGGGAGCCGGAAACACTCCTCGAAGAAGTTGACCAGAGACTGACTGAGGTGCTGCCGTGTTCCCTCGTTGTGAATGAAGTGACCTTCATCTGGGTAGATCTAATGAAGGACACAACAACATGATAATAAGCTCAATATCATTACTGCAAGTATAGAACACTGAACACTTGTTTAGTTTGTTTAGTTTGTTTGGCTGCTGTTAAAGCTATTTTATGAACTGCATGTAGGAACTGGGATACGGCTGATGTGGACTCTCGTATATGATTCGCAGTTGGTATGACAGGCCATTCACTTTGTTTGCACAACCTGGTCTCATAGAATCATACTATATACTTATACTATATCTACATTTAAAAAAAAAAAAAAAAAAAAAAATATATATATATATATATATATATATATATATATATATATATATATATATATAATTTTTTTAATTTATTTTTTACGTTGCTCATTGTACGTATCATGGCGGTTTTCTTGTGAAACAAACAATAGAGGCGCTAAAACAACAATGACTTTTATTAATTTTCACAAAAATCACGAGTAAAACTGCAGATTATGACATCTAAACACTTTTCATATAGTGCATATAGACTTGTAAGGCGATACATTTTAACGTTTGCATTACATAACCAAACACATTTACAAGCTTGTTCTAGCATGATCAGATTGCACAGTAGCTCAACTGATAGAGCGTTGCAACTGCAATGCAAAGGAATGTGGTGCGAGACCTAAAGAGTCCACATTTGACCTGAAAATGCCATATAAGCCCCACAAAATGTGATTGCTTCAGCAAATGTGTTTTTTTTTTTTTTTTTTTTTTTTTTTTTGTGTGTGTGTAGATAAGACACAATCTGTTTAATGTTTAAGGTTGAGAGGTATGTTTTGTTGATTTAAACCTTGATAGATAATTAACCTTAAAAGCCAAATCTGTTTGGGAGAACAATTTAACTTGCTTTTAGTGCCACACAGTGGACATTTCACCTCAGAACTGCTGCGATACGTGTAATGAACCATGTAGCATAATTTTGCAAAAATGTTGCCACTGTCACTTAATTTTCACGAGATCATGCCTCTCTAACTGTCATAAGGAAGAAAAGTTGCTACATTTTGATTGGATCATGGTGGACCAACACAAATAAATGCAGAGCAGACAGCCATCAAATAAATCTACTCAGACAACTGCTAGACACATTTTACGGTAGAGGAGGGATCCACCTCCACATTGGAAGGGGCATCTCATTGGTCCACAGATGGTTTCTTATCCATCCTAAGGTTTAAGCTAAGATGGCCATAAAAATTCCTTAGTTAGGACCTCCAGATTCAGCATGTTAATTAACTGCCTATGACATGTTGCCAAGAGTATTTTGGAAGTGGTTTGGAAAGTGAACAATGCATAGGTAAAACCTTGTAGACACTGTTCTAACAGTGAAATTTAGACTATGCAAATACTTCCACACTGTGAAGGAAGGGTGGTCCAGACAAATTACAATCTCCTCATCATGAGAAAGGGATAAAAGTGCCTGTTCAATAGACACACTCTGTTCTGAGTCTCCACAGAGAAGAGGGAGACAATAACAGAAACACCCACAACATGGTTAAGTTCTCGCAAGTCAACCTTCTATTCAAGTTTCTTTCGTCTGCGTGTTTCAGACTGTAAGACCCTCTCGGTGCTCCAGGAGATTAGCATTCCTCGGTGCTTTGTGTTCAAGTATGTTGCAATGGAATTCAGCTCCTTTCCCACTGCAACGCACCCCAGCACAACCAGTGGAAATGTCACCATCACCGAGCTCAACACTTGATCAAGCAGAACATAAATATCACTAACCACACTTCTTTTCAGAGACCTTGATATTAGTGTAAACAATCAGTGTATGATAATCTAATTTTCTTTGGATTTTGCGTAATTGATAGCCCTTGCAAAAAATCTAAACTAGCCACAAACTTGCCTCAAATTTGCAGCCCGTTATTGTCACACGCAAATTAGCCTTTTATTCGCCGCAAATGTTTGCAAATTTGCCATGAACTCTTGATTTTTGTAAGGGAACACAAGTCTAAAAATTAATCTTGAATTATTTGTTTAGCTAGAAATAAGGTCTTCACCTTATAATTTAACAGAGAAACAGCAGTTTATCTTTCCATAAAATTATAGCAATACTTTACCATAGCACCATCCAACTCAACCCACTTACATATTTCCACCCTATGCACTTTATTTTCTTCTCCATTCATAGTACTCTTTAACATATTATTAGCATTTTGTAGTTGTTGTTAGTTATTCTTGTTTTATCTTTTTCTATAACGGATCAGGTAGGTCTCGCTAAAAACACAAGCAGTTCAACAAAGTTATACACACAACTAAACTGAATCACAGTCATGAAATCAGCATTTTAGGAAGTATAAGCAGGCTAGTGACTATATTAGCCCTGCTGTCATGGAAACTTGAAATGAGGCTCGGTAGCCGCTAGCTAGCTATTTGACTAATATAATATCATTGTGTACTGAACAAGACAGCAATGACAATGCAATACAGCTTTTGACTGAACACAACAACAACTCCAAAATCAACACCATAGGCTGTTTATTTATGCAATATTTTGTTTAAAAAAAATTTATGATCCATAGTGCTGACACATTTTATTGCCTTCCCTAGTTGATAATACAGTAGGAGGCTCTAAAAGGTAGGCAGAATTTCACGATATTCTTCAGATTTTTCAGATGACCAACTCCCTCTAATTTACATATTTCTAATTTATTGAATTGTCCATTTGGACCATTGTTTTACTGTTAAGAGGTGGTCACATGCTCCATTTACTCCCATTCAAACGCATCCGAATGAGGGAGACCGGAAACGCAACCTCATGCGAAGAAATCTCGTCCTATGCTGCGTATCAAAAGTTCATATTTGGTGAACTCTGACTTGCTGACCTCTTGGCTCAATTTAGAGGAAACGCATTTCAAAGCTACGTTTTTTTATTGCTGCAAGAACGTGAGTAGATAATATATTTTAACACTATGAATATAATATTTGTTGTTCCCTATCTGTCACTCACTCGATGTTGTGTCGATGTAGTGACACTAGGGGTCACTCTTGGGAGTTGATGCCACCTCTGGTCTTTGATAAAAGGCCAATGAAAATTGGCAAGTGGTATTTGCATGCCACTCCCCCGGACATACGGGTATAAAAGGAGCTGGTATGCCATCACTCATTCAGATTTTCTCTTCGGAGCCGAACGGTCATGCTCACTGAGCTGAGTTCCCACGACTGTTCATTCACCTCTGCTGGATCTGACGGCACATTTCAGAGGCTTCTCCCTCCTCTGCACTGGTGCACTGTAGAGAATGCCCCTGGGCGCTTCGGCAGAAATAAAAGAGTATATTTCTCTAAAAGAGTATATTTCTCTAAAAGAGAATATTTCTCTAAAAGAGTGGCACACAAGGAATGTCTTTTTATAGAGACATGTCTTTTTAAAGATGCCTTTCCTTTGTGTGTTATTCCTAGTTGTGCTCGTTATCTCTTGCCTTCTGATGGTCACGATCACTGTCTTTCGTGTCTGGGCACTGCTCACGTGGAGACAGCGTTCGTGGATGGGTCATGTACTCATTGCCACAAACTCTGTGCAAGGTCAGGGAGGACGAGGAGCAGGTCATCCTGGTAGCACCCTACTGGTCCACCCAGATGTGGTTCTTGGACCTCACGCTCCTCACGACAGCCCCCCCGGTAAACTCCCCTGAGGAAGGACCTTCTTTCTCAGGGACGGGGCACCATCTGGCACCCGCGACCAGACCTCTGCAATCTCCATGTCTGGCCCCTGGACGGGACACCCGCAGTGGTAGACACGATCACTCAGGCTAGGGCCCCTTCTACGAGGCGCCTGTATGCCTTTAAGTGGCATCTGTTTGCTAAGTGGTGTTCTTCCCGATGGGAAGACCCCCAGAGATGCGCAGTCGGATCGGTGCTTTCCTTCCTGCAGGAGAGGTTGGAAGGGCAGCTGTCCCCTTCCACCTTGAAGGTGTACGTTGCTGCTATAGCAGCACACCATGACACAATGGACGGTAAGTCCTTAGGGAAGCACGACCTGATCATTAGGTTCCTGAGAGGCGCCAGGAGGCTGAACCCCTCCAAACCGCGCCTCGTTCTCTCATGGGACCTCTCTGTAGTTCTTCAGGGTCTACAGAGAGCCCCCTTTGAGCCTTTGCAGTCAGCTGAGCTTAAGGCACTCTCCTTGAAGACTGCCTTCCTGACTGCGCTCACTTCCATCAAAAGGGTAGGAGACCTGCAAACGTTCTCTGTCAGCGAAATGTGCCTGGAGTTTGGTCCGGGCTACTCACATGTGATCTTGAGACCCCGACCGGGCTATGTGCCCAAGGTTCCCACAACCCCTTTTAGGGAGCAGGTGGTGAACCTGCAAGCACTGCCACAGGAGGAGGTAGACACAGCCCTGTCGTTGCTGTGTCCGGTGCACGCTTTACATATCTATTTGGATCGCATGCAGAGCTTTAGGATCTCTGAGCAGCTCTTTGTCTGCTTTGGTGCACAGTGGAAAGGAAGCGCTGTCTCCAAGCAGAGGATCGGCCACTGGCTCATAGCTATGGCATATCACGCCTAGGACGTGCCGCCCCCGGTAGGGCTATGAGCCCATTCTACCAGGGGTGTAGCGGCCTCCTGGGCCCTGGCCAGGGGTGCCTCTCTAACAGACATTTGCAGAGCAGCGGGCTGGGCAACACCCAACACCTTGCGAAGTTCTACAACCTCCGGGTGGAACCGGTTTCATCCCGGGTAGTGGCACGCAATACAAGCGGATAAGCCCGGGATAGCTGGCCAGGTGTATCGCTTGCACATAGCGCCTTTCACCTCCTTTGAGCTGAAAACGTGCACCATTAATTCCCAGTAGTGTTCACAAATTATGTTCCCTGGTTGACTTCCTCTGAGCCCTGTGGCAGTTGAGTTTTCGGAGAGACTCGCTGCCGGCCCAGTACACATGCTAACTAAGAGCCCTGTAAGGTAACCCCCATGCAATGTATATCTTCCGCTAATTTGTTTCCCTGTTGGCAAACTGCGTCTTCCTTGGGCAGAGCCCCCTCTGCCACAGTCTCCATGTTTGTAGTAACTCCTCCCCCGTTGGGTAGGATCTACCATGAGACTTCTCCACATGGTTGGCAAGACCATGTGACGTATTTTCCACTTAAATATCCCCCCCTCTCTCTGGGCGAGGTGTGGTCTCCACGGTGTCCTCCCCTTGGGAGGGACACCCCCCGACTAGACCTGGTCGGCCCAGCCGGATAATCCCCCTTTTTTTTAGGGAGTGGAAAAAAAGAAGGGGAAAAGAGGCCACGACTGGGCTAGTCTGTCTCTATCTTTTGGGTAGTGGACTTGTCCCCAAAGGGCCATTTGACACTCATAACTATGTAGGTTACGTGTCGGCCTGGTGCGCTGGCAATGAGGCACACAGCAGTCTGCCCGTCACACACCGCCAGTTCACGTTACACAGTTCAGCCAGTTGCTGCGTTTTGTATAGGGACCCCTAGTGTCACTACATCGACACAACGTCGAGTGAGTGACAGATAGGGAATGTCATGGTTACTTGCGCAACCTCCATTCCCTGATGGAGGGAACGAGACGTTGTGTCCCTCCTGCCACAACGCTGAACTACCCGCTGAAATGGCCGGACCTTGTCTCGGCTCCTCAGCAGAAAACCTGAATGAGTGGTTGCATACCAGCTCCTTTTATACCCGTATGTCTGGAGGAGTGACATGCACATACCACTCGCCAATTTTCATTGGCCTTTTATCAAAGACCAGAGGTGTCTTGGGCTCCCAAGGGTGACCCCTAGTGTCACTACATCAACACAACGTCTCATTCCCTCCATCAGGGAACTGAGGTTACGCAAGTAACCATGACATTATTTGTGATGTATTGTTTACATCAGAAGCCCTCCCGCGTGACATCGTGATGTCTTGTGTGAGGTCCACTACATAATTGGATGGCTGTGTGATTATCACAACGAGGGCAAAAAGTAAGTGTTTATGAACTAATAATCTGACATTTTACTTATGATTTGTGTGAAAGTGAATTAAAGTTGCTATTGTTGTAGAACCTCTACTGTTTTTTTTCTCATCAGGAAACTGCTGCGATATACACAACGAGCCACGTAAAAATCGTTTTGCAAAAATGTAGGTATAGTAGCGTGATTCTATGAGACCAGGTTGAAAAAGTGAACAACACTCTCTGTCTCGAGTCGTTACCTAGCTACAGTGGTAAACTATTGTCGATAGAGGAAACAGCCTGAAACTTCTACCTACTGAAAATATGGAAAGTTTGTGTGTGTGGCAGTCCTGACTCTTCCTAATAGATGATAAATTGAGAGGAGCAGCTTGCCAAAGTAGTAATCTTAGTGTTTCTGATGAATATCTCCCCTAATCAATTGAGAGTCATTCAACACATCAATTAATAGCAAATCTATTATGGAGCAGAAAGCAGAGAAGGAATCTCCCGGTGTGAAAATATAATGGGATTATATACAGTGTGTTCTCATGAGAGTGGCCTGTATAATTTGTTTAAAAGAGCTGCATGCTCTGAGGCCACATTTCCAATGTCAACCAATTTAGGTTTTTTCACAAATACCTTACACAGATCGGAAACAGATTTTTCATTTTCGTTTATATCTGTGCATGTATAACAACGTTATTCTGGAGATACAAGATGTCAAAAAATTTTGAAATATCAAGCACGCATTTGCAGTGAGGAGACATTTTTAAACTTGAAAAGAAATGAGCATAAATCAATATAAAAATGGGTGAAAGCCCCGTAAGCCTATCAGAAAATTTTACGATATGTTCACACTGATTGACCTCACACATTACCATGAGGAGGACATCAATGTTAATTTTTTAGTTAAGTGAAATTAGCAAAATGCTGTGGAATAAATGGCAAGAGCGAGCCTCGTATTTCCAAAAGAGAATAGCGATAAAAGAATGAGCATGTTTAAGTTTATCCATAACCACATGTACAGGAATATTCTAAATACTGTAGATGTACACTCAAACCTGTTTTTGGAATTAAGTCAGTATGATTAATTAGCTTTATCAGTGACGACAGACAGCTGGCTCAGTTGTGAAATCATAAGCTAATAGCGCTCAGGTTGATGAATGAATGCTTGCATGGGAATTCTTTCAGAAAATCGTCTTTTCCTTTGAAGAATTAATTATAGGCAATTCTTGTGAAGTTCATTGATATTTCTAAGAACAATGGCATGTAAAATAATGTTAGTTGCTGTTCATGTTAATCACTTATTTAGACAACTACTAGAACAACGCTAAATAGTTCTGACATATGCTGGCTGTCAGCCTACAGCATCTAGGCAGGTAATTAATGTAAACACAGTCAGTTATGTCTTAAGTGAATGTAAATAGGCAGGACCAAAAATTGGATGTGTTCAAAAGATCAGATCTGTGCATCAAGCCTTGCAGTGTAAATGCCTCCTGAGTGTGTGTCTAATCCCTCTGCTGGCAAAAGCCGCTCAGAGCTCTGTGTGACCAGAGGGGTATCCACTCACCACTGACCTCACACAAATTTAGTGAACAATATCTGGATCTTCATGCTCTGGACCTCTATGTACAAAGAAGCAATATCACAAATGAATACTGTGTTAGTTATTAGCAGAAATCAAACTGGTATGTGTATTGGGGGCAAAATTCCACACTACTGACAACCCAGTGGCTGGTGGTGGCACCAGATGTACAGTACGTAAATTAGAACTTAGCCTGGCTCTAATGTAAATGGGCACTAAGTTAGGATGTGCACACTATAAAATATATGTGTGTGTAGCGCCACTAAACATAGAAACCCAATGTAAAAAGTAAAGCAGTAGCCTCCAATCAAAAATAACTGTCTAAATAAGAATAATTGTCAAACTTTAATCCTTTAGACATATACAGTGATGTAGACATCTACACTCCCAGTGCACCTTGTATTTCCATTGGCTGTATTATAGAAATATAGAGCTTTTTTGAAGGTTTCAGAAACCATGTGCATAACTTCATGTGCATGTCAGGTTTCACAAAATATTAATTAAATAAAAGTACATTTTCCAGTTCTCCAATATACAATAATATATAATAAAAATATACTTTAAATATATAAATGTCACGATTGTTTAATGGATTTCCAGTTTTAGTGTATATAATGAATGGAAATTTTATTCATCACATGTTGACTGATATGCACGGCTGTTCTTGATTACAGGGTAGATTTTTTCGAAAATGAGGCTGTGAGGCCTGGTGCAGCCTACCAAATTATATTATTTACTGCTTAAGTCTTGCATTACACTCAAAAATTTTTTAGCCTATTTTTAAGATTTCAATTTCATTACAATTCCACCAAATTGAACTGTGTATTTTTTAAACTAAATTAAATGAATACAATTTTATTTAATTTTGTAAATCTTAAAATATTTTTGTGCGTGTACACAGAAATGGTGCAACAATGCAAGTTACAAACAAATTAAC
Organism: Myxocyprinus asiaticus; assembly: GCF_019703515.2. NCBI lineage: Eukaryota > Metazoa > Chordata > Actinopteri > Cypriniformes > Catostomidae > Myxocyprinus > Myxocyprinus asiaticus. Next base: position 34,323,673 of record NC_059384.1, on the reverse strand, counting down.
TAACTTGCTAACTAGTAGTTACTAAGCCTCCAGTATGAACGCCCGAACTTATAAAGAAGTAATTGTATGAACAACAGAAAAATGAGTGCAGTTGTGCAGTTTCTCTTACCTGCAGAGTGTAATTTGCTCTCTCACTGATTAACCTGGAGATGAATTTAGCTGTGTGCTGAAAGTGGACTTTTTCTATAAAGTAAATTAAGATGTGTGTTAATCAACAGCATTATTTCTATTTAAAAAGGCAATGTAAGAAACAAAGAGTGTATGTACCATCTGCGGTTGGGTGAATGATTAAAAACTTCTTATTGATGAACTGGGATGCTCTGTACGCAAGGTTGGCCATCTATACAAATATTAAAGAAAATACTGTAAGTATTGTCTTTAAACAGCACATACAAGATACAGACTGTAAATTGCAGGAGATGTACCTCGTATGCTCTCCGATCTGGCTTGGGAGGACCCAGATATCTCTCTGAAAAAGCTGATGCTGAACATAAGAAATAAAGAAAAGAATCACTCAAAAATGACATTTTTGTACAGGCTGAGGTGATTTCTGTGAATTTGCTCTGATAGGACTCTTTGCATAGCACAGCCATTTTATAATACTCTCTAACATGCTGAGTGACTTATGAGCATGTTTCTGCGCTGTTGGCACTTTAAGATGTGACATATTGTTTATAATGAACACACATGCCATATTTTTCTTTCTTCTGTTCCTCTTTATCTCTGTGTGTAGTCCCTGCTATTAGAATACTGATGGGATGCACTGTCACATGCACAGACAGGAAGCTACAGCGACAGCTGCTGGTTTGGTTGTTCAACCTCATCAGCGTGCATACACACTAGTCTATTTACACATACTTCAGATGAGAGTTATTATAGTAGTCTAAGCCATTTCACAAATAAACATGATCTGTCATAGTCAAAAGACTATCTACTACAACCATCCTCTTCTTCTTCAATATTCACATTTTTAACAAACAGGCACACGTACTGCAATCATACATAAGGATTGCTTTATTATATAATCCTAAAAGAGGGGGAAAACAAACAGTATATTCTAAATATATTAACATGAAAAGTACTGTGCAAAAGTCTTAGGCCCCAAAATATTTGTCTTTAGATGGTTATTTTATATCTTTTGCTTTAGTATGTCAATAGGAAATATCAATTTTAGATTTCCAAACATTCCTTTAACAAAAAGAATAAAATAGAAGTAGAAGAAGGACTCCTGCAACAGATGATATGGTCCTCACAGCGCCCGGATCTCAACATCGAGTCAGTCTTGGATTACATGAAGAGACAGAATAATACATAGAACTACTGCAAGTTCTCCAAGATGCTTGAAACATCCTATCTGCCAACAACCTTGAAAAACTGTGCGCAAGTGTATACACTAGGAAAATTGGTGCATGGAGTTTTTGTGTTTACTGCACTTTGTATGAAGTTAATCGATACAGTCATTAAAAATTATTCATGGCATTATAAAAAAAAAAAAAAAAAAAAAAAAAAAACATCCTCACTATACAACATTTTTCACAACTGCCTAAAACTTTTGCACAGTACTGTACAGTATATGGTTTCTTCAACTTTGGTCTTGTTAAAAAAAACATTATTTCGTTTTGTCAACTAACAATGTCCAACAGTGTATGATCATGCATCACAGGAGATGTGTCATTTTATTCTGAAAGTCATAAAAATTCTCACCACAGTGTCATTTCCAGCACATCTCAAATTCTGTGATGGAAATGACATTTGTTATGTTTTTGAAATGAAATGGCTGACTCCTTTGTCTTGCTAAGGCTAATTTTATAGCTAACATTTTATATATCATAAATACACAAAATGTAAGAATAGTTTCACACTTTTTGCACAATTTGGCAATATTACAGCTTGATTGGAAATGATGCCCAATAAAAATATTCTGCTCACAAGTGATATTTACCTTTTGTGCATTTTATTTAGTGTGGTGGAAATTACACCACAACTCTGGAACAATCGCAATTTTTGAAAAATTGATAGAAATAATTTTCACAAAATAAATATTCAAGGATTATTCAGGGTTCAGTAGTTAAGCTCAATCAACAGCATTTGTGGTCTAATATTGATTACCACAAAAAATATTTTCACCTGCCCCTCTTTTTCTTTAAAAACAAAAGAGAAGCAAAAATCTGTGTTCCAGTGAGGCACTTACAGTGGAAGTGAATGAGGCCAATCCATAAACACTATTCAAATGTTAAATGTTAAACACTGTTTCAAAAGGATAGCCACAAGACATAAAGGATATGTGTTAACATGATTTTTATGTGATAAAACCACTTACTACCCTTTAGGCAATTTTACAACTTTGCCATGACGATGTAATGTCAACAAAGCCTAAAACCATAAAAATGACTGTAAAAAATGATGATTTAAACAACTTTACAGCTCAAATAATACATAAGTTTTAACAGAAGAATTAATGTAAGTGCTTTTATCAAATTATAAGCTTCACATTTCTGCCTTTAAACATTCCAAAAAATGCCCCCATTCATTTCCATTGTAAGTACCTCACTGTGACATCCATTTTTGCTTGTTTTTTTTTTTTAAAGAAAAGGAGGGACGAGTCCAAAATATTTTTGTGGTAATCAACATTATGCCACAAATGCTGTCGATTGGGCTTAACTTCTATTGAACCCACAATATTCCTTTAAGAGTCTGGGTCTGGGACAAGGCTAAAACAGTAAATCTTTCCATATAAAAGTACAAAAAAATAAATAATGAAAGCATGGGTAAACATTTCCAATTCAGTTTTAATGAGACCTTTAAACAGAAGAGGAAAAAGTTGAAATCTGTTAGTTTTAATAACAATCACTGGGACATGAAAGTGCCTGAAGTTGAAGAAAAACCTATATATAAAGTCAAATAAACAATTTCTTACAAAAGCAAATATAAATTTCACCTAAAAATGTGAACTTGAAAATATTAATGCAATATTTAAAAATTCTAATATTAAATAATCAGAAAACTATTCTTAGTACATGGTTTCAATAAGTGTCTTTGGCGACTGTATCAAATTACATCTTGTAACATGAACAATGTGTTTTTAAGTTGCCATGACAAGTTAAAAATAGTTCAATTTTTGTTACGCAAGAGGACAAGTATCTTGATGGTATTCAATAATATTGATATCTATGTCTCTTCTGCAGAACTGTGTCACCATTTTCATCAAGGCCTAATGCAAGAGACAGGATGATTTTTTTTTTTTCCATTTTGAAAGCAGAAGCTAACAATATTTAGTTTGCCAAGTTTATAGGTAACTGGTGACAAGCCTGGGCATTAAAAATGCACCTCTGCGTTCTTTTCCATTTCATTGGGCTCCATCTAGCTATTTTTGATAGCTCTGTGTATACACCCCTTTTGTGTTAACAAGACACACACGCAGCCTACCATATAGTGTAAAATCTGTGATGGGCGAGAGCACTGCAGCACACTTGAGCACGGACTCTTCAGAGCTGAGCAGAAGACTGGTGATATAACCTCCATAAACCTGAAACATTCACACAACACAATTCACTTTAGACCTCTGAGATAACACAACTCCCTTTACAGAAGTTTCTGGTAAAGTCAGCACTCAGTAAAATGTAAGGCAGAAATCCAGTCTTACACCCTTTGAACATGCATTAATGAATCCTTTGAAAATCCACAATCTTTCGAGGAAAGAAACACTTACTAACTGGACTGAAGTTAGTACATGTGGAAGAGTTTCTCTGACATGCTGAAAGACAGTTGGGCTCTGTGTAGTCTCTCAACATCAGCCACACTGTTTAAAGCCTCCAGCATTTCCCCATGAGCCAGAGTGAACACTCACTGTTCACTGACACTCTGTTCTAAAAGCCTAGTGAGCTGTCAACCTAAGCTGCATATTTAGGCACCCCAGGCACTCTCCCTGATGGGATGACTTTTCAATCTGTAGGCAGCAAATTATGCGGGCTTCTAATATATCTCGTGTCTTAACCAGATGCGATAAAGTGACACACTATACAAGGTATCTGTTTCATGTTAATTTGAGTTTTTGTCCGAACCAGCCGCAACCGCAAACAGGACATTCTGTAAATCACTTGGTTTCTATTTCTGCGATATCTCGCTCTTCATAACTGTACATTAAAAATCAAATATGTTCTGACTGGCTTTGATTGTTCCGCGTCGTGCTGTGTTCTGCTCTATTCGCTATGCTGTGTCTAGCTTTTTCTTGCGCAATAATGCGTTGGTTTGCATGGCCCCTAAGGCAGTATCACAAATTTCCTTTGTGGATCCCAAAATGCAACAAGCACAGTGAAAAATTTAATCTGAGATGTTGGATAAGTTGAGAGAAATGTTGATTATACTGTAAATATAATGCATTCAATAGAATAAAGTATCATTTAAAAATAGTTCAGTCTAAAGTAGTTAATAATGCACTCTTTTAAGTAATATTTGTGAGGGTATTTTTATGCTTATTAGAGTATCGCGTCATTAGCTTATCAACATGTTAAGGTTAAACTCTATTGAAATCAATGGTCAGTTTTGGGTGAGAACAGACCAAAATATTACTTCTTTTTCACTATAAATCTTGACATCGGCAGTCTCTTTGGCAATCATGATTTCAAGCACAATTACACTTCCTAGCACCATCTAGCGCTCTGCACATGCGTCAAGCATTAGGAAGTGTAATCAAGCTTGAAATCATGATTGTGCCAAGAGACTGCAATGTCAAGATTTACAGTGAAAAAGGAGTTACATTTTTTATCTGTTCTCACCCAAAACCAATTGGATTGCTTGAGAAGACATGGACTAAACCACTGGAGTTTTGTGGATTACATTTATGCTGCCTTTATGTGCTTTTTGGAGCTTCAAAGTTCTGGTCACCATTCACTTGCATTGTATGGACCTACAGAGCTAAAACATTCTTCAAATAAATCTTTGTTTGTGTTCTGCAGAAGAAAGAAAGTCATACACATCTGGGATAAGTGTGAAAATGATGAGAGAATTTTCATTTTTGGGTGAACTATAACTTTAAAGGATTAGCTCACCCAAAAATGAAAATTCAGTCATTGTTATAACCCTATATGATTTTCTTTCTTTTTCTTAACACAAAGGGAGAGATTGTGAAAAAACTTTGTGCTCTGTAATGTCATACGATGGCAGTTTATGGTGACCATGTCTTCAAGCTTCAAAAGAACACAAAAGTATAATTCAGAAGTCTAATAATTATTCCATGAGACTCATGATTGTTACGAAAGCATACGATAAAGTTTGGTGAGAAACAAACCAAAATCTAATGTATTATTTAGTGAAAATGTTCACTGACCATTGATCTCCTGTGTGCGTTCATGATAGGGCACAAGAGCAACAGTTCATGCAGCCCCAGGGGCGGATCTAGACATTTTTAAAGGAGGGGGCCACAGTGTGCAGACAGGGGCCAAATTAATAATGTGTTATTAATAACGAGTCTATTCTCTTGAAATCTGAACACATGACCTAATACACAAGTAATGTAAAAACAAACTTATCAATACTTGCATATTTTTGTTATATATTTACATACTCTGATCAACTCATTTATTTACCATCAATTCTAAAGAAGTTATAAGGAGCGGTTCTTTGATAACAATTGAAAACATAGTTATCATGAAATTTAATTTACATGAAGAGGATCACATTTACATCCAAATGATAATACATTTACACGGAACAGAACCCAAACCTCAAATTGCAAAATATAAACTAAATATCACTCTATATAAACACATTTAACATAAACTAAATATAAATTGTCTGCATGGATTCCGTCAGATTTACTGAGTAGAAACTGGCAGCCGGTATGCCAGTCGTGTTTGGTTAAATGTGTTCATTAGACTTAAAGGAATAGTTCACCCAAAAATGAAAATTCTCTCATCATTTACTCACCCTCATGTCATTCCAGATGTGTATGACTTTCTTTCTTCTGCTGAACACAAACAAAAACATTTTTTACGAATATTTCAGCTCTGTAGGTCCATAAAATGCAAGTGAATGGTGACCAGAACCTTTGAAGCTCCAAAAATCACATAAAGGCAACATAAAAGTAATCCATAAGACTCCAGTGGTTTAATCCATGTCTTCAGAAGCAATACGATAAGTGTGGGTGAGAAACAGAACAATATTTAAGTCCTTTTTTACTCTAAATCTCCACTTTCACTTTCAGATGTGAAAGTGAAACTAAATAGGCACCACATGTGACTTTCAAATGTAAAAGTGAAAGTGGAGATTTATAGTAAAAAATTACTTACATTTTGATCTGTTTCTCACCCAGACCTATATTGCTTCTAAAGACATGGATTTAACCACTGGAATCGTATGGATTACTTTTATGCTGCTTTAATGTGATTTGTGGAGCTAAAAAGACCTGGTCACCATTCACTGGCATTGTAAGGACCTACAGAGCTGAAATATTCTTCCAAAAATCTTTGTTTGTGTTCTGCTAAAGAAAGAAAGTCATACACATTTGGGATGGCATGAGGGTGGGTAAGCGATGAGATAATTTAATTTTTGGGTGAACTATCCCTTTAAGCTATCAGATACCCAACGCAAATATCTATATTGTAAAAAATAAAAATAATTCCAGCTGACAGACATTGGCTACTCCATCAGTGAAGCCTGTATCATTCTGTGTCTGTGGGGAGTGAGCTGCCGACAGGCTCATGTAGACTGACAGCATAACAGAGCTGTGGTTCTGTACAGTAAAAGATAAAACATTGAGTTTTTTCTGTGATAACGCCCATACATTATAAAATGGAATGAGGCATTGCGGACTATTTCAAACTTAACCTTCAGTAAGTCTATTTTGCATGAGGAAGAATACCACATTTACATTCAAAAGACATAATTAACATAAAACAGAACCCAAACCACAATTTACAGAATATAACCTTCTTATATTGTCTGGATTCAGTCAGATTTACTGAACATATACAGTGTTTGTGTGTCTGTCATCTGGGTGTCCATCAACTTATTTTTATGCGCATTTTGGGATATCACATAAAAACGGCTGATGGAAACACCAAAATGAGAATAAAATCTCCAAAATGCGCATTAAAAGCTTTTACACATGCTTGAGGTGGATAAATGTTTTATTCGATAAGAAGAGATGCGCATAAACTGTCAATGGGTTTCCATCCAACTATTTTTATGCACATTTTGAAATTGCGCATAAGAAATCCTGAACGAAAATGTTTGATATGCGAATAAACTTTCTAAATTCGCTTAAAATTGAATGTGCTAGGAGGAGGTGGATTTTCTAGAGTTTTGCATTAGTTAAAATGCAGATTAAGGTGATGAAACATTTATTCACAAAACGATGATGTGTTTTGACCATTCGTGCTTGTGTTATGAGTGTGCGATAGCTTGATGTGACTAGCCCACCGAAAGGTCCGACCTTGGCACACAATTCTTTGAACATAGCGCTTGTCATTCGGAAGTGTTTAACACACAGCTGGTCGATAAAGTGCATCCTCACAATCCGCCAGAACAGTTTTGAGAGCGTGCGCACCCAGGTATGTGGAGACTGGCAGTGTGTGGGCATCGCAGCTATTTCAGCCCACATTATATCAGATATTACACTTATTCTGCGGTGACTCATGGATGCATTTAATAAAATGAGATACTTGCTCCAATCTTGCAAATAAAACTGTCCCCAAATCAGGGAGAGGTCATTCAGCTGCTCCATCATGATAATGTGAATTACGTAGTGGATGGAAACGTGCAACAATTCATATTTTCTTAAGTCGAATTTTTAGAAATGTGCTTAAAAAATGCTAAACATTTTGGATGGAAACCCAGCATGTGATGGAAACACATTTATCGAATAAACTCCTATCATTTAAATAGGAATACAAGATGTGCATAAAAAAGATCATGTGACTAAATAATTAATTTACAACTGGACTAACCAGTGGACTTAAGTCACTGCATCTGAAATGTTGCTCTGGTCTGCGTCGAGTTTGCAGATAAAATAAGTTGATCACAAACTTGAACTGTATAGAAGGGCAGGTTAATTGACACTTTTGAAAAATATCTTCCACATGGCAAGGAGGAACACGCACTAGCACTCACAGAACTGTGTGATGTGCTGTTGTTTTGCGATATTTAAATTTCCCACATAAATTTAATTCGCAGCTTGGATGGAAACATATTGCATGTGGAACTTCCAAATACCCAAAAGACATATTTTAACTACATTGTTTTACATTGCTTTATTAACACCTACTTTAAGGTGTTAATAAATATGTTTTGAGTGCATTTCAAAGTGCTTTTGCTGAGATCAGCGTGTTGCACTGTTGCACTTGAGTTCAACTAACTGCGCTGTGTCCGAGAGGTCTGTGAAATCTGGTTACTCAAATGTGTCTCCTTTGACCGCTTGTGTTTGGATTTCAAGGGGAGTTTTCATGAGGACATACATTAATCACTAATCCAGTGTGTTACTGCATGTTAATAAACCATAATAAAGTGCGCAAAGAAAGCATGACGAAAACAGGCGAGCTGTTTCTCCCAGATACAGTTGATATTTATTCTATGCACAAATGCAACATTTTAGTGCAGTACCTGTTTAACTGTGCTTTAGATGTGTGCTTCTCTTCTGTGTCACTGTATGTTGATGCTTTTGCTTGCGGTGAGAAACCGGCAATACACAGGGGTCTGGAGACATATAAGTTGAACTTCCTTTAATGTAGGGCTCCTGGCGTGAGATCTACTATAATTCACACAAATGTTTCTGTCAAAACAGTATGCTGTACCTGCAGACATGATGTTGTTTGGACATTCGGCCTTTGCGCTAGTGACACGAGTATGCAAATGAGATTTGTTTTTTTTACAAATGCTTTTCCAGAAAAGGGGCACCCTCCCCTAGATCCGCTCCAGCAATGCCCCCTTGTGACCTTGAGGCATTTCTCTAAAAACAGGACAGCCACAGCTATTGTGACAACAGAACACAACACAGCTGCACACAAAACAGAGAACAGAACTTACTAAACATGACTGAAGAGTTTGTAGTGAAGAACTGATGCACTTCTATGCCCATCCTTATTTTTTGGAAAGTTTTTTTGACCAGTGCTAGTTCACAGTGGACGGAGTAAACTGCGCAGTTCCAAAAACAGAAAACAAACGATCGATATAATGTACCATCGCTCGTCACTGATGGTTCAAACAAAAACTCTGATTACCATGGAAAATATAACTTTTATCACGTGTCGTTTGTGTCAGTTTAGGACACGGTGTGACTGTTGCTGCCTGTAGCCTCCTCTATGTTTCTGTTTGGTTTCCGAATACTCCATTAAAAAAAATAAGGCTGGGCATAGAAGTGCATAAATTCTTCAACTACAAACTCTTCAGTCATGTTTAGTAAGTTCTGTTCTCTGTTTTGTGCGCAGCTGTGTTGTGTCCGGTTGTCACTATTGTTGTGGCAGACCTGTTTTTAGAGAAACATAATGAGTTTTAGCTTGAACGCCCCAATGTCACGAGGGGGTTGCCTGAACTGTTGCTCTCGTGCCCTGTCATGAACGCACACAGGAGATCAATTGTCAGTGAATATTTTCACTAAATAATACATTCGATTTTTTTTTAATTCATTCGTTTGTTTCTCACCAAACTTTATCGTATGCTTTCATAATAATCATGAGTCTCATGGAATAATTATTAGACTTCTGAATTTTACTTTTGTGTTCTTTTGAAGCTTGATAAAGTGGTCACCATAAACTGCCATTGTATGACATCACCGAGCACAAAATTTTTTCACAATTTCTCCCTTTGTGTTAAGAAAAAGAATGAAAATCATATCGGGTTATAACAACACAGGGGTAAGAAAACAATGACTGAATTTTCATTTTTAGGTGAACTATCCCTTTAGTGCCAGCTGGTGAAGCTGGTTGACCAAAGATATCTTGCTGGTTCAGGTTTAGAAGCACACCAGCACACTGGCATCCAAAACACAACATATGCTGGTGACCATGCTGCTCTTTTCAGTAGTGTAGACAGCAAAATGGCTCCCTTTTGGAACAGAGCTTTATTGTACTTTATGTGTGTGTGAGTGTGTGTGTGTGTGTGTGTATGGATACAGAGATGCAAACAGAAGTCTGTGTACTGTATATGTGCCTGAAAAACATTTCTGTCTGGACTGAAAATGCATCATATAAATGTGTTGATGAGCTTTTTACCTTCCCAAAAGCTCCAATTCTGGTCTTGTCAATGTACGGCTCCTGTGCCATAATGCTGCTAAGCATAAAGAAAAATTGTTAAACAAAAGAGTCACTGATTAGATTCTGTGTGAAATCTGTATGTTTTAACATGCTGAATAATCAGTCTGGTATAAATGTGCATCAGTTGCTGCAGATCTGCTTTGCGGGTTAAGGTGACACAGCACATGTTTATCAGTGTGTGCAGCTGTGTTGGCACTGATAGATGTACACTGTGTGTTGGGTGCAGATGGTGCTCATCTACCTGAGGGCCTCCAGCTGGTCTTTCTCCTCCAACACCCCCAGTCTGCGCTGCACTTTATGGAGCAAGTTAGTGCCCTGAAAGCCACTTCCACGGCCGTCAATGCGCACTGCAACCACCCCAAAACTGCTGACCAGCACTGACGCCCAGTCAATGTGGAACTGCTCTGAGACCGACTGACTGCCTGGAGTCCCATCTCTTAGAGAGAGAGAAAAAAAAAGAAACCAAAAACAGAGCATTTTTAACTTTTCACAATGGCTTTGTCTCAAATCCTGCTGCCATTTTTGGACATCATATAAGCATTCCTGAATCAGCTGAGCTGAATTTTTGGTGCTTTTTAAAATCTTGGGCATCATACGTGCTTTCTGAGTCATCTCAGTGGTATTTTTGTTGCATTTTGCTGCATTCAGCAGCATTTGAGGGCATCATAAGTGGGTTCAGCAGCATTTTGGGGCATCATAGGTATATACATCTGCTTTCTGAGTCATCTCAGTTGCATTTATGCAGCATTTTGTAGATTCTAAGTCAGCTGTCTTTTTGGTCAACAGCAATTCTGGGCATCATAGATCCATTCAGCCCCATTTTTAGGCATCACAGTTGCGTTCGGCAACATTGTTGGGCATCAAAGGTGCTTTCAGAAGCATTTTGAGGCATCATAGGTGCTTTCAGAAGCATTTTGGGGCATCATAGGTGCTTTCAGAAGCATTTAGGGGTATCATAGGTGCTTTCTGAGTTATATTAGTTACATTTTTCTTGCATTTTGGTATATTCTGAGTCAGCAGCATTTTGCGCATTATAGGCATGACTTGACTAAATTTTACCTTGACTAAAATTATAATTTGACCTAAGGGGACAAAATAAAATGCTAAAAAGTGCAATAAATAAATAAATAAATATATATATTTATATATATATATATATATATATATATATATATATATATATATATATTTATTTATTTATTTATTTTTGGTGCATTCAGAGTCAGCAGCATCATAGTTTTAAGATACAGCCACTACTCCTGACATGCCCTCACTGCACCGACAGCTCTATAGAGAGCTCAGGTGCTTCTCTGCTGCAGTATGTATGATGTGTGCAGTGGATTAATTGAAGGCGGTCTGTAGATGAACTCATTTGTAGTGTAATTACAGTGGCTGAAAGTGTACGGCTGAGAAGACAAGATTAATGGCACTGACTAAAGTCCATTTCAAAGTTACACTCTTACACTTGATGAGTCCTGAACCACAGCACAGTAACTGTCGTTTGCGCAGAAATGGGGTGATCTGCAGCACAGTTTTTAAAGGTACCACATCATTAAATACTGCACTTTCCTATTCTCTTTTAAAATAAGAGTTTGATGCAGACATACTCTAAAGATCATAACACAAAACTTTGTTCTCAGCCCAAAACATTAAATCAAAATGCCTATTCAGTATTCAACAACTCATGAGTCATTTTTAAATAAAAGTCTTAAAGGCACAGTAACAAAAACAGTCTGTTTATTGTAGGGGTCAGTGAGAGTGTGGAAAATGGTCATGAAAATCTGACTGTTTCTTGGTGCAAAAAACCTTGACTAAAATTATAAATTGACCTAAGGGACAAAATAAAATGCTAAAAAATTGCAAAATATGGGTTTTTAAGAAGAGGTCTAAAATAGATGGGAATTCATGGGGGAGTTCACTGATACACTTTTTAAATTTGTTTTTATTATTATCCCATTTTCTCCCAATTTGGAATGCCCAATTCCCACTACTTAGTAGGTCCTCGTGGTGGCATGGTTACTCACCTCAATCCGGGTGGAGGAGGACAAGTCTGAGACTGTCAATCCGGGCATCTTATCACGTGGCTCGTTGGGTATGACACCGCGGAGACTCACAGCATGTGGAGGCTCATGCTACTCTCTGCGATCCACACACAACTTACCACACACCCCATTGAGAGCGAGAACCACTAATCATGACCACGAGGATGTTACCCCATGTGACTCTACTCTCCCTAGCAACCGTGCCAATTTGGTTGCTTAGGAAACCTGGCTGGAATCACTCAGCACACCCTGGATTCCAACTCGTGACTCCAGGGGTGGTAATCAGTGTCAATACTCGCTGAGCTACCCAGTCCCCCACTGATACACTTTTTTTGGTTAACCCTTAATCACTGTTCATTAGATGTTTACAGTTTTACTATTCAGGTAAAATTTGACAATATCAAATGTGTAACCCCAAACTTATTTTAAAATAAGTTGATAATTCTATATTTAATTAAGTAGAAACACTAAAGTAAAGCATTTTTGGGAGATTTTTTTTATTTTTATCTTATTTACCTCTGAATTATAACTCAATTCTTTCAACATTTTATGATTTACTTCAGCAAATAAATTAAATTAAAAAAAGTAAAATATCTCACACATTGAGGCATTCTGCTGGAATAAAATAACATTTACACGCATTGGCTGATCTCTATAACCCATTATTGTAAAAAAAAAAAAAAAAAAAAAAAAAGGACATTTCTGATATTATCACAAGGTATGCATTGTATAAGTATTTAAATGGTTTGATGGCATTTTTTTAAACCAGTCAAATATGAAAATTCAATCAATGTTTACTCACCCCTGTGTTATTACCCTATATGACTTTCTTTATTTTTCTTAACACAAAGGGAGAAATTGTCAAGTGTCTGCTCCAGTATTCTGACAAACCTGATCATGCTGCCACATTCAAATCTGACTGTTACAAAGAAAAGACAGAGTAATTATTTTGTTACCTATAGTTTATTTCAAACATTAAACATCAAAATTCTAGCATAAATTTGTCACACAGGGTCAGACTCAGACTTAGACCTGTGTGGACAGGTTTGTCTACACTTGGGAGGGCCAAAAGTCCTCATTAGTAAAAAAAAAAAAAGAAAAAAAAAAGTGTCAGATGATGTTGATCTTCAAGTCTAGTGATGTGCACAGAGTTGTGTGATAGTTAGGTTTAGGTGTAGAGTTAGGAAATAGAAAATATAATTAGCCTAATATGAAATCAGTGGAAGTCTATGAGATGTCCTCATTAATTTAGTAAAACAAACCTGTGTTCAAGTGTGTGTGTGTGTACACATGTGCATTCTGCATTACGGATGTGTTATAGTCTCACTAGTTTATTTGAGTGTGTGTTCTGCAATTTGACAGATAATTAAAAAAATGGCTCTGTGTTATAGTCTCACCCATACATTTCCTATGGCGGGTCAAATTTGACCCAAACAAGATGTTTGTTATACTTTTTTTTTTTTTTAAGACTCATCGAATCAATTTGTTTTGTGTGTGTGTTCAGATGGCAGTTTGTTGAAAAGGTCCCCAAGCCTTGTATCACTCAGATGAAGGAACCCATTTTTTATTAAAAAAAAGAATATTTTTTTTTAAATGATTCGGTTCAAGTTTGAGTGGCTGTGTGTATGGTTGCATTGAAAGGAATAGGACATAAAATACTGGTGTAAGAAAATTAAGGTGATATACATTGACAATTACTTACACGAGGAGCAGAAGTGGGTAGTGTGAGGTGTCTATGAAGCCTGCAGGTTTCAGGATCTGCATACTGAGGGCTGTGAATGACGATCAAATATTAATCTGCATCTATATTACATTATTATCTCTCTTAATCCTCTTCTATCATGATAAGCAGTTAAACATGATTTAAATAACGTACTGTAATCCTCTATGTTTATCTCCCTGTATTCCACCCGCGGCATCTGCATCGAGTCCACCGTTCTCCTCAAGTTCAGATTCAACTCAATATCACACACCTCTGTAGAGAGAAAGAAATGTATTACTTTACTGATTAAAACTGCTCCTTAAAATACACCCCAAATAAAAATTCGGTCATCATTTACACACCCTCATGTCGTTCCAAACCCATATTACTTTTTTCCCCTCCATGGAACACAGGAGATATTTTGAAGAAATATTCACACTGCTCTTTTCCACACAACAAAAGCTTACAGTGATCATGTCAAGCTCCAAAAAGGATAAAAAAGCACCCATATATATGCACTATATTCAAAGTATTCTGAAGCCATATTTAATTGCTTAGTGAGAGGAACAGACCAAAAATATAATTATTATCATTATTCGCATACATACATATTATTACTTCCGCATACTGAAACTTGTGTTAAGTTATGTGACACACAATGGCCAATTCTTTGAATGAAATCTGAGAGCTAATCTGAGATGGAGGACAAGATTTTCACTGAGTAACACTGAGTTAAATTTGGGCTTGTTCGTCATCATACAGTATGGCATCAGAAGACTTAGAATACAGCGGAGAAGTCATATTAATTATGTTTATGTACTTTAAAGATACTTTCATGGTGCATTTTGTCCTTTTCGAAGCTCGACAGCCATGTTTATCGTACGCTTTCATTGTATGGAAAAGAGTAGCAAGAACATTCTTCAAAACTTCTCTTTTTGTGTTCTACAGAAGATAGAAACTCATACGAGTTTGGAACGCAATTAGGGCGAGTAAATGATCCCTTTTTTTTTTTGGGAGAACTCTTCCTTTCAGATTTTTTAAATCAAGTCATGGCACAAACCATTCTTTATCTCAAACTAAACATCTGCAACCACTTATAAAAACCTTCTCAAAACCATCAGGAATGAGTAACTTATTGCTCAGGGACATAAACTAATGGGTCCTGGAGAAACTGAGGTTTTTTAACAGTTGTAGATGTTGTGCAGTACTGGGAGGCCAGTGAGCAGCTGGGTTTTCTGATACTGGGGGTCTAAACAGAGCAGATATCATGTTTGGCACTGTAAACATAAAGACCCTAAATTCTGAGGAACAGCAATAGTGTCTTACAAGTGCACATGGCAATTAAGAGCACATTGCAGTTGAGGGTTTCACTTTTAGACAGGCTTATCAGTGCCAGCTCAGACTCCAATCCCACAAAAGCAAACTTTCTCCCATTACACCATTGCTATTGACATAGCTACACATTTTAAAAACAGCAGTAATTTGTATGTCAATGTGGAAAAGGATCCATGCGGTTGCAGTGTATGTCATCTGAATTTGACCTTGGTGTAACATTTAGCTTTTACTGAAAGTAGACGACAGCAGATGAAAAAAAAAAAAGAACTTCAGATTAAATTGTAAACAAACAGCGTTCATAAACTTACAACACACAAAGACATGAGCAATATGAGATTAGTTATGTGACTTACAGTGTCGCGCTGAATCATGCTCCAGTTTGAAATCTTACAGGATATTTTATACAGAATAACACAATTACTGGCCTCTTACATGGAGAGGTCAAGTTTTATGGAAGTCACGGTGTGTCTGTCTATAATCCAATCATGTTTGAGTGCTCTCAGTGTGGGACAGAAGGTGTGTGTAGGGCAACTCAATCACATCGCTGCCAGTGGTGCGGCTGGGAGGAGCTCCGCTTGTGTATTGGTATGCTATGTGTATATAATGCAGTGAGGCGTGTGTGTGTGTGTGTGTGTGTATTAGGTTGGTAATGAGAAGTATGAAAACAGAGAGGACGACTGGCTACTTACTCTGTCTGTCATGAGTGCTGTATACCGCCACATATGGAACTCCAGGACCTGAGAAAACACCAACACAACCATTAACTAAATGTGCATTTCCTGAAGAAAATACTTAGAAGTTATGTCATCGCTGTCAGTTACATTTCGAAAGCTGAACATTCAATCAATGTAAGCAGTGCTGGGTTGAATACTAATTACAAATCACAATTTTAAACTGTAATCTTTAAGGTAATATATTAGATTACACTTTTTTAAGTAATCTGTTCTGATTACTTTTGGGTTACTTGTTTTACGCAGATATTGCATATTTTAATGAAAATGTAATCCTTCATTTTAAATGTATTAATTACCAATTAATACTCCTTTCATTAAACAGTAGTAAACATAAAATCCAAGATTAACGTGCCATTTGTCAATTGCTGAGTAAAACAAAGGTGTCTAAAATGGTCATAAAAAACGAACATTATGTTACGCACGATAGAAGACAGTGACAACATGCTTGTATTTTACATTTTAAGGGAACTGTTGTCAATTAGGAAATTAGCAATAGGCATTTTCCAACTTTGAAATCAATAATGAGTGATTGTCTCTAGATTTGATGTACGAATGTCTCTATAGATAATTATTCATGAGAAGGTGTGGCCTCAACCTATAAAGGGCATTTTTTTCTGCCATCTTGTCCCATGGGCCGAAGTGCACTTGCATGGTGTAAAAGCACAAATTTACACCTCTGAAATGGACTGGTGGACAAAGGCTTGCTTGAACTACATTATTTTAGATGCAGGGTGCAAATACAAACAGGTCCGCATTTATTTGTGCATTAATTTATGTAAATGACTAAGTTGAGGCATGAAACTCTGAATGGCGCAAGCTGATAGGTTCTTTAAACTTGTCTGTCTGTAAGCCAGTTTCACTGCAGCATGCTGCGAGAGTTTTCTCTGAAACCCTCCACCTCCCCATGTCCAGATCTGTTACACGGGAATTGTATTCATGTCAAACTGTGCAGCGGCATATCAATCATGCTTGATGCAGCATGTCTGAATATGTTCTACTGTAGCAGCAGCAAGTCTCTGTACTTGCTCTGCAGCAGCAGCAGCAGCAGCAGCAGTAGCATAGTAGATCTAGTCTGCAAAGACCAATATCCTATCAGTATATTATATACCCACATTAACATACTGGGCCCTATTTTCGTGAGTGCGCAAAAGTTTCGTGCTACAACCGTGCGCAACGTCGTATCCAATTTTCGTGAGAATGCTAATTCTATGTGCAATTTTCAAGTGGGCGTGGGTGGAGAGTTTTCACTATCTGTGGGTGTATGCGCACAAACTGTGGGTGCATTTTATGTACAGTGGCATGCAAAAGTTTGGGCATCCCTGATCAAAATTTATGTTGCTTTGAATACGAGCAAAAGATCGATCCAAAAGGCTTAAAGTTAAAGATGACATATTTCTTTAATATTTTAAGCAATTTTACTTTTTTTTTATTAATCTTTTACAGTTTCAAAATAACAAAAAAGGAAAAGGGCCCGAAGCAAAACTTTGGGCACCCCGCATGGTCAGTACTTAGTAACACCCCCTGGCAAGTATCATAGCTTGTAAAAGCTTTTTGTAGCCAACTAAGTGTCTTTCAATTTTTGTTTGGGGGATTTTCGCCCATTCTTCCTTGCAAAAGTCTTCTTGTTCTGTGAGATTCTTGGGCCGTCTTGCATGCACTGCTCTTGTGAGGTCTATCCACAGATTTTCGATGATGTTTAGGTCGGGGGACTGTGAGGGCCATGGCAAAACCTTCAGCTTGCGCCTCTTGAGGTAGTCCATTGTGGATTTTGAGGTGTGTTTAGGATCATTAACCTGTTGTAGAAGCAATCCTCTTTTCATCTTCAGCTTTTTTACAGATGGTGTGATGTTTGCTTCCAGAATTTGCTGGTATTTAATTTAATCCATTCTTTCCTCTACCAGTGAAATGTTCCCCTGTGCCAATGGCATCAACACAAACCCAAGGCTTAACAGTTGGAGAGGTGTTCTTTTCATGAAATTCTGCACCCTTTTCTCCAAACATACCTTTGCTCATTGCAGCCAAAAAGTTATATTTTAAATTCATCAGTCTGCAAGACTTGTTTCCAAAATGCATCAGGCTTGTTTAGATGTTCATTTGCAAACTTCTGACGCTGAAATTTGTGGTGAGGATGCAGGAAAGGTTTTCTTCTTATGACTCTTCCATGAAGGTCATATTTGTGCAGGTGTCACTGCACAGTAGAACAGTGCACCACTACTCCAGGGTCTGCTAAATCTTCCTTAAGGTCTTTTGCAGGCAAACAGGGGTTTGATTTGCCTTTCTAGCAATCCTACGAGGAGTTCTCTCTGACTTGATCTCCACCGTTCCTGTTAACTGCCATTTCTTAAATACATTTCTAACTGAGGAAACGGCTACCAGAAAACGCTTTGCTATCTTCTTATAGCCTTCTCCTGCTTTCTGGGCATCAATTATTTTAATTTACAAGATTTGAGGAGTCAGACTATGTATAAAACTTTGAAATTTGCATCACCTGGCCTTTCCAAACAATGATTGTGAACAAACCATAGCCCTAACAAGCTAATTAAGGTCTGAGACCTTGGAAAAAGTTATCTGAGAGCTCAAATCTCTTGGGGTGCCCAAACATTTGCATGGTGCCCCTTTGCTTTTTTTTTCACTCTAAAATTGTACAAAATAAAAATAATACACTACTATTGCTTAAAATGTTGAAAAGAATGTTTCATCTTTAACTTTATGCCTTTTGGAGATCAGTTCATCCTCTACTCACTTAACTATTCACAGCAACAGAAATTTTGACCAGGGGTGCCCAAACTTATGCATGCCACTGTAAATGAAGCACGTCTTTTCTCAGCGCACAGTTCAAACTCCTGACAAGAACCACATTTTCCATGCGTATAAAAGAAGCATGTCACTGTCATAGAAATATGCCTCACATTTAACAAGGACGCAGTTATTGCACAAAACAATGTAAGTCAATATTTCTTTTCTTTTTGTTGGGGGGGAGAGATTTTATCCCCTTTTCTCCCCAATTTTGGCATGCCCAATTCCCAATGCGCTCTAAATCCTTGTGGTGGCATAGTGACTCGCCTCAATCTGGGTAGCGGAGGACAAATCTCAGGTACCTCTGTGTCTGAGACAGTCAATCCCCGCATCTTATCCCATGGCTTGTTGAGCGCGTTACCGTGGAGACGTAGCGCGTGTGGAGGGTCATGCTATTCTCCGTGGCATCCACGCACAACTCACCACACGCCCCACCGAGAGCGAGAACCACATTATAGCGACCACGAGGAGGTTAACCCAACGTGACTCTACCCATTCTAGCAACCGGGCCAATTGGTTGCTTAGGAAGCCTGACTGGAGTCACTCAGCACACAGTGGATTCGAACTTGCGACTCCAGGGGTGATAGTCAGCGTCTTTACTTGCTGAACTACCCAGACCCCCCCATATTTCTTTTCTTCTAATTCACTGCATACAGTTCATTTACACTACCAACTTCTTATGAATGTGCTGTCTTTGTTTATATCACTGGTGCTTCACAGGGAATGAACTGGAAACAGATGGTGCAATAACCGGAGAAGAACCTTCAAATAAAATTGCACTTGACCCAGCCCATTAGCGCTTGCACGGGCAGTTTTGCCAAAACCACTTGCGCCTAGTCTCAGCACATGCTTGCATGAAAATACCAAAACTTCATGGCCATGCCCACTGACATTGCGTGTATGATTATGGCGTAGTGCTGCACTTCGCAATAGCACTCTTAAGATAGGGTCCACTAAATCTTTCTGAGAGTTGACATGAATGAACTTAATTTAAGACAGAAACCAAATGTCTTGTGTGTATTTATGGATTGTATTAAACACTTTCGGTAACATTTTATTTTACAGTGTCCTTGTTTTACATATTACATGTACTGACTATAGTAATAACAGTAAATTATGCATAATTACAAGCAACTAACCCTAAACCTATAGTAAGTACATGCTGTTAATTAATATTACTCAGTACTAACTTGTGTAATTACACTGTAACAAGGACACTAAAATAAAATGTAACCACACTTTCAATGCAGTGTATTAATTTTTGGAAGCTACATGCACACAGGCTAGATAACACATAGGGTAATTATTCAAATACTTTATATCTAGGGAACATATATATAGATATATAAAAAAATGAGAACATATACAGAACCTCCAAGTGCTTATTGAGATTAAGTCTTTTTCAATGGATATAATTTTTGTAAAGCAAAGATTGCATTGCTCAGTTATTTTTTACCCCAAATCTGTCTTTTAAAGTCAAGTTATTTATACACAAATTTCAGGCTCTATCTCAGACCGCTCTTTTAAAATCAGTAAATTAAATTCAATTAAATTATTGCCGTTGTCTTATTTGTAATGTAATCAAGAATGCAATCACGTAATCTATAAAAAGTAACTGTAATATGATTATGCACAATATAAAATGTCATGAAGTCCAATTACAAGTACTCTGGTTCTGTAATCTGATTACACTATCCAGATTAAATTTAATCCTTTATTATCCAGCACTGGATTTGTAAATCATTAGCAGATTTTTCAAATGTAATTTTTAATTTCTTAAACAGTACAAAGTTTACAAAAAATATAAAGCACTACTAAGGCTGCTATTATCAACAAAGGAAAGTTTGAATGGAGTCATTTATAAAGCACATTTGGGTACATTAAGTGATGTGGGCTGAATTAACTGCAGAAATTTGTGGAGACGATAAATAAGTAAGAGGAATTTCAATACAGTGATCGGCTTCAAGGCACTATATAAATAAATACACAAAGAAACTGGTACGTTCACAACTGTTAACAGTTTTAATGAAAGCTTTTTACTGTAAAAGATTGTTTAACTTGTATATCAGTAACTCTTCACGCATGATACTGAAGAAATAACTTAGAAACAACACTGCTTCAGTATCATGCATGTTGAAGAAATTGGTATGAATAAAATTTTAAACGTGCCTTTTGATGGAAAATCTAATGAGAAGAAAAGGGCAGTATTCAATTTGGGATTATTCTGAGTATGATGCAGTTTGTATCAGTCATGCGTGTCGTCATAGGCAGATAGAACAATTTTTGGTGTTGTGGTGTTTGTATGCAGCCATCAATAAGTTTATCAGCCCAGGGCAGAACCAGCTTTATTGAACATCATCTTAAAGGAAACAACAAACCAAACCATTCTCAAAATCAAAATAAACTGGAAGTATTACTATAAGGGTGCATGAATGTTAAGTATGAGGTTAGCGCTAATGTGTTAGCTTTAAGTGTTAGCCATAGCTAGTTGGTCATTTTACAAGTGCTTTAAAGTTCATCATCTAAAAGACTGCAGTCACTAAACTGAAAAGGTGCGAGAAAGCTTTCACTCTTTAATGAATGTCTGTGATAAAGCTTTCATGAGCATCTCATGAAATAGGCAACCACATAACGACTCTGATCGTAAACACAACAGTCATTTTTCCAGAGCTTCTGTCATGATGCTTCAACGACTAAGACCACAGTAGCATTCAAGCCCTCCAGACTGCTTTGCTTGAGCTGCTGCAGAAACAAGCCCTCCATAGGAGACACAGAAGGAATGAAATAATCAATGCACTTTGTAGAATGGAAACTTGACTGCTGAACAAAAACATGGTGCTTACTGACAGTACGGCAGCTAGTTTCAAAGTCTCGCTGTCTCCATCTCGTTCTCAATTTCTACTAGTGTAATCTTGCAGCTTGTCAGAACTCTTAGATAAAAGCACATGTTTATTGTCTCCAAATCAACATTCACTGTAGTCCACTCTCAACTGTTTATTGAAGATGTGTCAGGGTTAAGGTGAGGTCAGAATACAGTGTTTCTTGCCTCAACAAAACGATGGTCGTTTCAAAGCAGCTTTACAGAAAATGATGCTGTAACATAAATGCTGTAACAGTGTTAAAAATGTGACTTTGTAGTTTCCCACCGGATGCAGCTTGCATGTGACCAAGAATAAAGCACTAACTTAAAAAAAAAAACTTTTATTAGAAAAGGCATGCAGCTTGTTTTATTAGGCTATCCAAGGAGTAATATCTAATTGTCAGGGGAAGACGACAAGCGAGAGAGAGAGATTCAAAGAGAAATAGCAGTAGAAATGGAGAAATGTTTACCTTTACAGTTGAGCAGGAAGTAGTCCATATTATGACTGAAAGAGCCGCTGACATAACCACAGCTGTCAGTGAAATCACAGGAGAGACAGCGGCGGTTAAAGGTGCCCACCGTGTCTGCGCTGGAACAACCAAAGGCACATCAACACTGTCAGCAAAAGCACATCTGTGACACCAGCAGCCAAACTTCACAAAACACAAATACTGAATGTACCTGTATAGGTGCCTTCGTTTAGGGTCATCCTCAGTGCTCAGGAAATATCTATTCAGTCAAAAAACACAATATGAAAATGTCACTGACAAACAGCATGTGTTCACTTGGTGGTCATTTTGACAACATCTCCTTTCTGTCTGCCAAGCTTATGTTTTAATAAAAATGTATATCAAATCACTTACAATGACAAGAATAATCTTTTCTTCTTTAACTGAAATCAGCTAAAAACTGCTATTGTGAATATGCATTCAAGTGCAGAACAACCAGTTGAGGCTTTAATCAATATACCAATCAATATACAAAAACATCTGAACTATAGACAATATTGCTTGAGGTCACTAATTTGATTTAATGGTTGTTCTAAACAATTCTGTGCTTTAAATATTCAACAGATGAATATACTGCTTTACATTTAACTATATTACACCATGATATTATAGACACCTATAAAATTATAAGTAAATGAATTGTGATAATTGAGAGTGGTTTGATCCTAAGTTCGTGCATGTAGAATTCCTGACATTGGTCAGTTTGCTCACATTAAGTGGCTGTCCTCATCATATGCCAGCACTTGCGTGACGTCCCAGTCTCCTGATGTGATGGACTGCAGAGTATCTGTGCTGCTGTTGGGCTACATCGAGAAAACATATTAAAAAACTGAAAAACAGATCAATATTTATGATCAATATAAAAGTCCTTTTTTTTCTATCAATCTCCACTTTCACTTTCACATTGTTCTTCTTTTGTTTTTGGTGATGGGCATTCTTCGTGCATATCGCCACCTACTGGGCAGGGAGGAGCATTTATAGTAAAAAGGACTTAAATATTGATCCGTTTCTCAACCACACCTGTCATATCACTGCTGAAGACATGGATTTAACCACTGGAGTCTTATGGATTACTTTTATGCTGCCTTAATATGCTTTTTGGAGCTTCAAAACAGAGCTGAGATATTCTTCATGTTCAGCAGAAGAAAGAAAGTCATACACATCTGGGATGGCATGAGGTTGAGTAAATGATGAGAGATTTTTGAGTGAACTATCCCTTTAATAAATTTATAATAATTCTATGTGTGATTACATCTAGAGAGACATTAAAGCAAGTTTGAAGAATTCACTGGAGTAAACATTGAAACAGCTAAGCATTTGAAAATCAATTTTCTGTGTAAATTAAAGTCTGTGCACTTTAAAAACCTGATTAGTTGATTTCAAAAATATCATATTAACCAATATAGTACATAATTAGGCTTGGTGCACAATCTCAATTTTTAAATTTTTTTTTATTAAACACTTCCCACGTGGGGATCATAGACGGTATTGTTTCCATTAACTGCATGTTATTACCATAAAATTCTTATTTAATCATGACAAACTAGTATACATCATTAGAAATGTCTCATACTCCAGCTTTGATATTTAGCCACTGTTTCACAATAGAAATGTTATTGCGAGAGCAATTTCTAAATTTATATCAATATATCAAAACATCTAAGCGAGAGTTATGAAAATGAAACCATTATAAAGGCGCACATACCTATTCAATGATGTAAACTCCCGCTGATTTGTCCCTAACAGGCTTCGGTGAACAACATCCAATTAAACATTTAGTCCGAAAGCGTGCACATCTACAGAAGTATTGATGCATTCTCATATTTACTTCATAAAGAATTTTTACCACTATGTCAATTACCACTAAATTATGCAATAACATAACTCTCATATGGTGTAAGTTTTAGTCTCCCCGGAAGCTAGAGGCGCACAAGTTCAGTTTTCATTCTAAATATGGTCATATAGAAGAAGAAAGTTATGACATCATGCCTACCTCAGTGCCCGCATGACAGGGTCTTCTGCAAACCATTGCATGCTAGGATATTAGCCTTATTAACCCTGTATAAAGCATGAAACTAATGATTTGACTAACGATACATGTTGTAAATAAATTGACGATTACAAAAATATATGGTTTATCTATTTATTTATTTATTTATTTGCTGTCTCTCACTGGTATTTTTATGGTTATTGATAGTTTTGGAGCCGTCACTGCAGAAGAGCTGTACATCTGTCATCAGGTGCACGCTAGCAATTCTCTTTCTGCATCATTCTATGTATGGAATCCACATGAGATCAGTAAAAGTTCCTGTTATAACAACTGTTAAATGCCATAGATAATGTGTAACTGTCATGTTTACCATTCTGCATTCATGGAGCTAATGCTAATGGCCAATGCTTTGTGTGGCCAGACTCACATGACATGGTCTTGGAAAATGTTTAATAAAACTCAGGTTTTAAAAAACAGTTTTATGTTTTAAAGTTATCATCTTCAAATTTGAAATAGAAGATTATCAGACTTTGTGGCTTTATCTCCATTTTGTTTCTATGGATCTACCAGGTCAGTGTTCTAAATAATTTCATATAAATATGTTATGAGAAAAATTGCTGATCACTTAACAATAAATGTAAGCTTTCCTAACTACTTTTCTTCACAACTTCTAACAATTCCGACTTTTAAACAACAAACTTCCAAGTGTCTAATTTTAAAAGAGACCACAATTATGCCTGTAATACAATGTGGAATGAACTACATACATTTGAGTATGTCCTTTTTAGGCTTGTGCTCAAAACAAGGAGGCGCAAGGCAACAGTTAACCGCTTTGCTTTGTAGTACAGATAAATATGTGTTAAGTTTATACTTTTGTTAAGTAATGTTTATTCTAAAAATGTCAATATTACAATAAATATAAAGAGGGAATTTTCTTAGACTACATCTACATTAATCCCGATAAATCTGAAAATGCCGTTTTCGCTTTTGAAATGCTCTCTGTCCACACTGCCATTTTTTAAACGTTTTACAAAACTTGCTCGTCCATTACTGCGTATGCGAGAAAAAAATTAAATAAAAACATAAGTGTGGCCCTGCATCATTTCCATGTGCGGTATGAAATGCAATTGTCCTCATGTTCAGTCACCGGACAGCAATTCCGAGTAAACTTCCCATCACCTCTGAAGGAATGTAATGTGAAGGTTGTACAAAGTAACATTTATCTTTAACAATGCTATCAAAATGGGAGCCTGGGTAGCTCAGCGAGTATTGATGATGACTACCACCAGTCGTGAGTTCAAATTCAGGGTGTGCTTAGTGACTCTAGCCAGGACTCCTAAGCAACCAAATTGGCCTGGTTGCTAGGGAGGGTAGAGTCACATGGGGTAACCTCCTCGTGGTCACAATTAGCTGTTCTCGCTCTCAATGGGGCACATGGTTTTGCGTTGTGCATAAATCGCAGAGAGTAGCATGAGCCTCCACATGCTGTGAGTCTCCGCAGTGTCATGCACAATGAGCCACGTGATAAGATGCGCGGATTGACTGTCTCAGAAGCGGAGGCAACTGAGACTTGTCCTCTGCCATCCAGATTGAGGTGAGTAACCGCAACACCACGAGGACCTACTAAGTAGTGCGAATTGGGCATTCCAAATTGGGAGAAAAATAAAACATATGCTATCAAAATGGATAGCAGGCACAACTACGGTACAACATGAGTTGCCATCTTGTTTTGGGTTGAATGGATCACATGACTGCATCACATGACAACAAATAAGTAATTGTTTTTGAAAATCTCAGTTGTCCCTGTCCACACTACAATGCGAAGACAGCATTTTCAAATTTATCCACTTGGGAGAGCGTTTTCGAAAAGCTAAATATTTGCTGTGGACAGTGTGGACAGAAGGCCAAAACGTAGCAAAATTAATGTGTTTTCAAGCTAAACATATAGTAGTGTGGATGTGGTCTAAGAAGAAATTGCGTTCACTGATAGCGTTGTTTATTTGTACGCTATGTATTGTTTTAGCACAAGATTTTGGGGTGGTTAGTGAATAATGAATTACTACAGAAATGTGTCACAACCTTTTAGTGAATTCACCCTATAATGACATCAACAATAAATGCAACATTTACTTGCTATTTAGTCTACAGGCTGTGTGAGGCCCCACAAATCTAAATATTTTAGGAAAATTTTATGATTTTGTTCATTCCCAGTATTGGGTAGATTACTTATGAAATGTAATCTGGTATGGATCACAAATTACACAACTATAATTGTAATCAGCATCTTAAAGAGCACCTATTATGGTTTTTCAAATATTACCTTTCATGTAGTGTGTTCTATAGCTGTTTGTGAATGTAAAAAAGTGCAAAATTTCAAAAATCAAAGTGCACAACAAATGGAGTTATTGACTCCCAAAACAAAGAACCGATTCTGAACACCTGAATCAAGTCGTTAGTAATTCCAGACATACTTCCTGTACTAACCTATGTAATTTGGTAACAAAAAACCCGCCTCTGGTCTTCATTGACTGCTCACGAACAGCTTTGACCCGCCCTCAAACACTACACTAAGTGGTAGACCAATCACAACAGACTGGGACATCTGACCAATCAGAGCAGAGTAGGCTCTCTGAAAGGAGGAGTTTAGAATGAATCCTTTAGAACGGATCATTGAAGGAGTTGTTTTTGACACTGGGGGAAAAAAAAGGTAATGCTGCAATTTAAATTATGAACAAATTAAAGTGTTTTTTGACCTTGGATGCATGTAAATCTATTGTATGAGACCTTTATAACAAAATTAGGCATGTTTAAAAACCATAATAGGTGCTCTTTAATCTTTTAGATTACACCTTTATGATTATCTAATCTTACTACTTTTGAATTACTTATTTCATATTTTGATAAAAATCTAACTTTAAGAGTTTTAAGGACAAATTTACACTCCTTTCATACAACATTAGTTAGTCCCTGAATCCTCAACCCATCCATAAAAGTAACTGTAATCTGATTATGCAAATGTAATGTATTCCATTACAATTGCTTGATTTTTGTAATCTAATTACATAATCCAGATTACATATACGGCATTACTACCCAACATTGTCATTTCCCTCTTCACACACGTGTCGTTGAAGCTCGTACCTGTGAGATGGACATGGAGATGTGGAAGAACTTCCCTCGTCCTCCCTGTGGGATCGCTCTGGTGAAGAACAGCCGCAGACCATCTTTAGAGAACAGCGGCACTTCATTCTGTTGAAGAAATGCAAATCTAAATGATTGTTTGTCAGACGAGCACAATCATTACTGTCATTACGTGAATTTCTCCTCCCATGGTCATTTCTTGTCAATTAGCTCACTCTGCGGGTTTAAATATTTTATAATTACTGAATTATATGACCTGTAGGAACAATAGAGAATAGTCTGCGGGACAAAACAGTAATATTTCCACAGCACTAAAAATATTAAAACCAAAACAACATATACTAAATGTGAATTATTATGATGATGCAGTGCATCTGTAATGGTGTGCCTGTGCCCTAAGGCCTATTTCTAAAGGAGCAGTACAATTCTTTATTCATGTTATTGCAAAACATTTCATACGGCCACTTCCAGCCTCTAGCGACAAAAAGATATGAAAAACTAATCAGGAAAAACAATATCAGCTCAAATACTGTGCTGCAGGAGAATGTGATGAGACAAAAAACATCAAACATCCTCAACAATTCAACACCATTACTGTTGACAGTCACAGGCATAGCGCTTCCCAGCATATTTTTTGCCCATTTCTGGAAAAGGGTAATTCTCACCTGTCTGTGCAACCAGCCCTCACTCTCATCCTCATGTTTCTGAAACAAACAATACAATCACATGGCAAGAATATAGTGAATCCGACAATTCTGGTTCAATCAGTTCAATCCAAAATATTCACACTGAGTGCAACTCGAATTTTTGACAGTCTCTGATAAAAGTTTCTGAATGAAAGCAAACTGCACTCTGGGATCTTGGATGACAGTTCTGGACAGATGAACAAAAAGCTTAGAAAAAGGGTATTGCAGTGACAAAGTGACTGAAAATGTTTATTTTTCAATAACTGTTGGCAATACAACAAAAAATTTCAACTTCAGCAAAAGTGCATCAATGCAATTTGTTGACTACCAATGGGAGTGTAGACAGTGACGTTTATCTGATCTGTTAGTGTCTAATTTAATTGGATACTGTAATCAAGAAGGAATGCCTACTAGTGGCATGTGTAAACGCACCTTTATTGGTCAGCAAGGTATTTGGCGAAAACAATGTGTTTGTCGTTTGGCAAATTCTCACACTTGGTTTGAAGGTGTCTTAGGACTATTTAATTTTAACATCTTAATGTACACAAACTTGTGCACAGGCTTTAAAGTTTTCTTTACTGTGCATGCAGATTTCACAAATCCAAACATACCTTAGTGCAGACACCTGTTGTGGCTTCACAGAGGGTCAGGATAGAGATATTCTGGGCTCGGTTCAACCAGTTTACAGCCAGTTTTGTACTTGTGGCCCATTTAACCATTGCCACATAGTACTCTCTGTATACACACAAAATGAACAGTTATGTCTTCTGGCAGATATAATTTCTAAAATCAAGATACAAATTCAAACGTCCATCATTTACAACATTACACATCCTTTACATCTTTGTTTATTGAAAATGTAGGCTAATTTAACGCTACTCTACCAATTGTAAAGTAGTCCTCGGTCAGGACTTGTGGGTAGGGTACAGTTGGCACTTATATATGGCAAACCTGAGTTTAAAACTTGGCGACAGCCAAAAAATTTACAATGAAGGAAAAACCCGACTTTTTATGTGATGGGAAGTATTTGAACTATCCATCAATGTTTTTAAAATTAGCTAAAAGCCAGAGAATTTTCAGTTACAACAGCCTTTGATGTAATATGTACTGTAAGTAGCGCTTTCCATTTTTCACATGTGACTTTGATCGGATCTCTATCCAATCACAGTGGAGATGGATTTGACTACAAAATGTCACTACAATCCAGCTAAAGAATATCAGATACTATCCGGATATGAAACGCATGTTAATGCAAGGTGTAAATGGGGCCTTTAGGTTAAAGGTCTTGATTCGGAGTAAATTAACACAAATAATCACAATTCATTATGCAGATATTACAATGATGTCATCATTGATGGTAACAATCAAACACAACTGTACCCGCCCACTTTTTCAGCCATCTTGGTTCCAGAAGAATTTTTCCCATATGGATTTAATAAAATCCTTCACAAAAAAGTTCTAAGCCATGAACCAAACCAACCAGCTCTGAGGTCAATCACAACATTAAAAACTTTGATTTGAAGCAATAAAGTATTTAAACATCGGATAAAAAGATGAAGATACAAGACTGTAGGGAATAACCTACAATCTCATGAATTATTGTGAATGATGTAATCAGATTAAAAATGACAGAAATATATACAGTAAAACTACTGATTTAAAGTTGAATATGCATTCAAACAAATATGCAAATAAACCAATTTATGTGACTTCACTACAGTAAACACCTACACTTCTATCATTTGAAATATGTATAAAATATATAGAATGTGTCATATATTGGGGGAGATTGCTGCCATCTGGTGAAAAAAGAAAAATAACATGACTTGAAAACCATGACAAAAATAGTCAGTTGGCTGCAGTGTTCTATGCAGCCCCCTACTGTGTAGTAATTCTAAATTTTATCACAATTTATGCATTTGGATTTACACCGATGAGCCAAAACATTATGACCACTCACAGGTGAAGCAAATAACACTGATCATTTCCTAACAAGGCCACATGTCAAGGTCTGGGTAGATTAGATTGTAAATGAACAATCAGTTCTCGTAGTCGTCATGTTTAATGCAGGAGAAATGGGCAGGAGGAAAGACCCGAGTGACTTTGACAAGGGCCAGATTGTTATGGCCAGATGACTGGGTAAGAGAATCTCTGAAACGGCAAGGCTTGTGAGGTGCTCCTGGTCAGCAGTGGTGAGTACCTACCGACAGTGGTCCGAGGAGGGACAAACCACAAACAGGCATCAGGGTGCTGGGATCCAAGTCTCATCGAAGTGTGAGGGCAACGAAGGCTATCCCGTCTGGTCCAAACTGACGGAGGGTCTACTGTGGCACAAGTCACAGAACATTTGAATGATGGTTACAGGACGAATGTGTCACAACACACAGTGCATCGCACCCTGCTGCGTATGGAGCTGCGTAGCTGCAGACAGGTCAGAGTGCCCATGAAGACCCCTGCCCACTGTTGAAAGTGCCTACAACGGGCACGCGAGCGTCGGAATTGGACCTTGGAGCAGTGGAAGAAGGTCGCCTGGTCCGATGAGTCCTGTTTTCTTTTACATCAGGTGGACGGCCGTGTACTTGTGTGCCGTTTACCTGGGGAAGTGATGGCACAAGAATGCACTGTGGGAAGATGACAAGCTGGTGGAGGGAGTGTGATGCTCTGGGCAATGTTCTGCTGTTAAACCCTGAATCCGGCCATTCATGTGTACATCAATTTGACACGTGCCACCTACCTAAACATTGTTGGAGACCAGATACACCCCTTCATGCCAATGGTATTCCCTGATGGCAGTGGCTTCTTTCAGCAGGATAATGCACCCTGCCACACTGAACACACTGTTCAGGAATGGTTTGAGGAACATGGTGAAGAGTTCAAGGTGTTGCCCTGGCCTCCAAATTCACCAGATCTCAATCCGATTGAGCATCTATGGGATGTGCTGTACCAACAAGTCCGATCAATGCCGGCTCTGCCTCGCAACATACAGGACTTGAAGGATCTGCTGCTAATGTCTTGGTGCCAGATACCACAGGACATATTCAAGGGTCTTGTAGAGTCCATGCCTTGGCGGGTCGGCGCTGTTTTGGTGGAATGCGGAGGACCAACAGCTTATTAGGCAGGTGGTCATAATGTTTTGGCTCTACAGTGTATATTTAGACATTATCAAACTATTATTTTTTCAAAGTTTAGCATTTGTTTTCATTGTTTTTGCTTTTGTCAGTTTTTGCAATAATGTCATATTATGCTTACAGTCAAACCTGACCTGGTGTTACAAAGAGAAGACATAAATAATCAATTTGTTGCCATTCGTTTGTTCCAAGCATCAACATTTAATAACTCAAAGTAAATGAATAATATCAACAAAACAAAAAAATTAACAGTAACACACTGGAATGAAAAGAAATGGACTGTGAAAATTCAATAAGTATATAAAACAGAAGAATCAGACTTTGTTTTTTGTGTGTGTGCGTGTGTGTAGTGTTCTGCATTACCTTCTGGCTGTGTTAGTCTCACCCATTTATTTCTGTGTGTGTGTGTGTGTGTGTGTGTATGCGTGCAGCATTGTGGATGCGTTAAGGTCTTCCCCTCATTTATGTGTTTGTGTGTTCTGCATTGTGGCTGATTTATAGATTATATACAGTATATATATATATATATATATATATATATATATATATATATATATATATATATATATATATATATATAAACCCTGTTATAGTGTGACCAGTTAATTATTTGTGGGTGTGTGTGTAAGTGTGTGTGTATATATATGTGTGGGTTTTGCACTCTGCATGTTTTATAGTCTCACCTCTTAATTTCTCTGTGTGTTTGTTCTGCATTGTGGCTGATTTTTATATTGTATAATTGTGTGTGTATATATATATATATATATATATATATATATATAAATTGCTCTTTTAGTCTGTCAAATTAATTTCCTGTGGTCAGTCAGTTGTGACTGCTAACAGTAAAGTTGTCGCTTTTTTCTTTTTTTCTTTTTTTTTACAACCACTTACACTTATCTAATCAAGTCAAAAAAAAAATTGGTGTGTGTTCAGATGGCCAATGGAGGAAAAGTCCTGTACTGCTCAGACAAAGGAAACCATTTTCATTCTTACATCAGAAAAAGTGATTTCGGTCAAAAATGACAGACCAGTATAAGAAGATTAAATTTTTTTTTTTTTAAATAAAGTTGAAATAACAAGGACTGATGGCTTTAGCAGAAGCATATACTATTGATTAACAGCCTCAGAGCTCCAGGTAAGGCTGTCTTTAAAGTTAAAAAAAAAAACATTTCCAATGGAAAAATGAATGAGATTTTTACTGGGAACGAGACTTTTCTTAAATGCTGAAAATTCTAAGCTCAGTGAATCAATCTAAGCCAAAAAACAAAGTTTGAAATAAAGTTTAAATGTACGTCTGCAGACTTTACACCACAACAAGGGAAGAAAATGTGAAGAGTGTGCAAAGATCCAGAGTTGGGATACTGATTACATTAATGAGTGTCAGCTCACCCTATTCTCTGGTCATCTGGTTTTCTCATCTCAATGGTGTGCAGAGGACCGTTGAGATTCACCACATACAGGTAGATGACTGGGTTCTCCTCTCCGGCCTGGAAAAAAAAATGTTCATGCATAACAAACACTCAACTGCAACACTATACATTTTTCCCACTTGCCCAGTCTTTACCTTAGGGTAGTGATACTGTCTCGCTGTAGGGTACAAAGAGCCAGTGAACATTGGAAGCTCCATCTTGGGCACCAGCGTGTCATTGATGGTGGCGTATGCGAGTCTGGCTCCATCCGGAGACCACCAGTGGGCGATATGGGACTTAAAGATCTCCGCTGTTAGAGAAAGATTGAGGAGTTTCTATCAGTCATCACAACGGTTTAATCACTCAAATAATTGCAGGAATAGTAAAAAGTAATCATCCATGACATGGCATCTCAAAGGTCTCATTCCAACTACATCCATATTTCCATCTCCATTTGGACACAGTCCATGCTCATGGTGTGGTTAAAAGCATTTCTCCATAACCACCTGTTTCAGTATCTTTGCTTCCCCCACACGGAGGCAGGGAGGAAGGTTCTGGCCCATAAATTACAGGGCAGGATGTAATTTCAGCAGGGCCGGTGAAAGAGAGAGAGAACACCTGCACTCTCTATCAAGCGCACCATCTCTTCCACAATCTCAGGAAAAAAAAATAAAAAATTCTAGAGTCAACCAAAGGCTGTGGAAATAGGGTCTGACACCTTTTCCTGAGCTCAAATGATCAGGAAGTGGCACATTTAGCAGAGTTATGTCCACTTCATCACAACTGTTGGTTTGAACAACCTGACCAACCTGTCAAAACAACATTGACCCAACCCACTGTGTGAGTTTGGGGCAAGATTATCTGTCTATATGACCAATGGAAGACAGGGGGAAATGTGAGGGAAACATGTTTGAAGACTATTTCGTGACCCTAATGATGGAAAATTATACACTTCACCTTCATTGCACACCCAAGGTGGTAATGTGGCATTGAATCAGTGTATTAATTCAGTGCTCTGGAGTGATTTCACACACACACACACACACACACACACACTCACCATTGGCAAAAAAAAAGTATGTGTATGGAATTACCTGCCTTTATGTATAAATTAGTCTTAAATCTGATTTGATCATCATCTAAGTTACAATAATGAACAAACACAATCTGTTAGCAGGAGTTAGCAAACCTGGCATACAATTAATGAAACAAGGTTGGAAGTGTGGGTTACAGCTACTTTGCTATTCATAAGAAGCATCTGCTGACGTGGACCATGCCTTGCAAAAAAGGGATCTCAGAAGAACTACAATCAAGAATGGTTGCTTTGCATAAAGCTGGAAAGGGTTACAAAGTTATCACGAAGGTAGGGCTGCAAGATTATAGCAAAAATCATAATTGTTGATTATTGCCCTTGATATTGAAATCGTGATTATTAATGTCGATTAAAATATAAAATTACCGTGACATCACAAATTAAGCAACCATGCGGTTCTTCTGAGTAGCAGATTTCAATGGTGGATATGAGCTGCACTCCAGTTTCTTTTAAGCATCTTTTAAATATGAAATATTGTAAAAATGTTTGTTAATGTTAGGCCAAATTAAAATTATTTTAAATGGATACATATGGTATAGAATAAATTAAATTATTGCTAAATTACTGCTTAAATTATTAGTCCACGTACAGTAAATAATATGACATATTCAATATTCAAACTTATTAACAGTCGATTTAAATTGACCAAGTTACTGCGTTCAGTGAGCCCTTTAGTGGCGAGACAGGGGACCATTCATCCCGTTAGATCTTCAATGGTGATCTTGTTCATGTAAGATCATCATTAGATAATTTTTGGCCTCAGTGGTTGCACTTTGGAAATTAAAAACAGTAATTTGCGATCGGAGTTTGTGCGATTGGTGAAAATGTTAAATCTACTAATACCAGCTGTGGGGCAAATGAGTCTTATTAGAGCAGACGCGATAACAATGACGGTGATTCGTGAAATATGCTATTCATGCCATATTCTTTATGTTGACTACACCTCCAAAACAAACTTAAAACAGTTAAGCTGAATTACTTTATTGCTATTTTGTACAAATCAAATTCACATTGGCCTGTTTATTAACATGACAAAACAAAACTGTTATTAGATTTTTAATAAATTGTACACAGAAATCGAGCAACGCGACAAACTCTCCCATTACAATGACTGCTGTCACTCACTGCTGGTTTACACTGTTTGAGACCTGCATTTCGACACGAGCTCAATGACGCTCTGCACAAAGTTCTGCACTCTCACGAATGCTCTCATTAAAAACAAAGCTGTCATGATAAATAAATTATTTACACCGCGTCTGTGCCTTGATTAGAACGGTAGCGTTTTAGTTTTGTCGTGTTGCTCATTTGCAATGTATTTAACATCTATGTTCAAAGTGAGCAGTGCAATATGCAATGAATCCAAAATAATTCCAAAGTGCTTTTCGCTCTTGTTCTAGAGCTTCTTTTCAAGTGTCAGGTGATGTAATTTTCGTGTGCCACCGCGAGCAGAGTAGGAACATAAAGCAAGCATCTGGGCATTCAGACGGTTTAAAACTTGCGCATTAGGATCAGTTGTCATTATTGATAGGACGGAGGACTCATATAAGCAGCTCTGATTGACCATTGCCATTTCATTGCTAAACAGACATGTTAGTGATTGGTTAGAATACTCAACCGCTGCAAAAACACATTGTAAATAGAAACCATTGATGCAACTGGAGCAGACTTAAATTGAATGCTGTAATCGTCAGCTTTCACAATTACATAATCGTGGTAGCCGTAATCGTGATCAGTTTTTCAATTAATTGTGCAGCCCTACTCGAAGGGCTTAGATATTAATCTGTCCACAGTTAGACAAACTCTATAAATGGAGATGATTTAGTACTGTGGCTACTCTCCCTAGAAGTGGCTGTCCAGCCAAGATAACTCAAAGGGCACACCGCAGAATGCTCAATGAGCTAAAAACTCTCAATCATTGGAACTGGTTAACATCTCTGTTCATGAGTCTACTATCTGGAAAACATTAAATAGGCATAGTGTTGATGGCAGGACAACACAAAGGAAGCCACTACTTTCCAACAAAAACACTGCTGCATACCTGAAGTTTGCCAAAGACCACCTTGGCACTCCTCAACGCTGCTGAGAAAATGTTTTGTGGAATGATGAAACTAAGGTTTGGGAAGAATACGCACTACGTATGGCGTAAAAAAGGGAACCGCATACCAACATGAAAACATCATCCTAACGGTGAAGTACATCATGATTTGGGGCCGCTTTGCTGCTTCAGGGCCGCTTGCTGCCATCAAGGGAAAAATTAATTTGCAAGTTCATCAAGATATCCTACAGGATAATGTCAGGGTGGCTGTGTGCCAGCTGAAGCTCAGTAGAAGTTGAGTGATGCAGCAGGACAATGACCCCAATGACCCTGGCATAAAAAAAATTAAATCCACCTTTTGGAGTGGCCCAGTCAGAGCCTAGACCTTAACCCAATAGAGATGCTGTTGATGCCGTTCCCACTAGACATCCTAAGAATATGGCTGAGCTGAAGGAGTTCTGTAAGGAAGAATGGTCCAAAATTCCTTCTGAACATTGTGCAGGTCTAATCCGTAGCTACCGGAAATACTTGGTTGAGGTTATTGCTGACAAAGGAGGATTGACCAGTTACTAATCCAAGGGTTCACTTACTTTCTCCACAGCTCTGTGAACGTTTAATGGGATGTGTTCAATAAAGACATGAAAGATTATAATTGTTTGTTGTTAGCTTAAGGATATTGTGTTTGTCTTTGATGAGTTCACATTCTATGACCAATTAATGCAAAAAAACCAAAGGGTTCACATACTTTTTCTTGCCACTGTGTGTGTATATACAGTATATATATATATATATATATATATATATATATAAATAAAATGTTGCTGTTTTGGCAGCACGAGGGGGACCTAAACGATATTAGGCAGGTGGTTTTAATGTTATGGCTGATCAGTGTATATATATATATATAAAATTGGTTTATTTCAAGAAATTTTTAGGTTTGTGTTCCTAAAACTACTACTTTATGCCACTGATTAATTATGCCCAAGCCATGTTCTTGTACTAAAAAATGCTGATGCTGAAAAAACAGAAACTCTGCACAATGGCAAAGACATCCCTCTAGTCTAGCGCATGTTTACATACAGTAGAAAAACAATTGAAAAACAGTGCAGGCAGACACAAAAACGTGGCCCCTTATTTCAGAAATAATATTTTGAAGTTGCAGAACTGTAAAAAACCTGGAACTACCGTGCAGTTCAAATTAATCTACACCTTGGGACGTCTGTCAACTAATAATATTGAAGGATTCAACAATGCCGTGGTATAAAATGCAGGTGCTTAGATGAAGTGGTGAGTGGTCTTTAAAAACTGGCCCATGAGATTTTTAGCATAATTAGATGGAAGCTGGATGACAAAAGAGAAAATTCAAGGTTCTGAATTCAATAAACTGTAAAAAAAATAAATAAAATGTACTTGAGAAAGACATTCAAATAAAGACATTCTTGAGAGTTTAAAAGCAGAACTGTGGAGCTTGTATTTTTGTTAAAAAACTCATATTAAATCTTTTGTACAAAAATGTGTGTTATTTGGCTGCAAAGTTGTCTAAATCTTTCTTTTAGCAGGGGGACAACTGTTCTAGGTGGATACATTTCTGGTTATGCATTACTGACATAATTCCTATGGGTTTTTCCTGTATTTAAACAGTCCCTTTCTGGTATCGTTCCACATATCATATGAAAGTTTCCATGTTTACCAGTTTTACGTGGTTGTGAATGACATGAAAAAAAAAATAAAACAGATATAACTTAGCACAGTCAATGATAGTTATCAATTTTATCACACTAATCTCATTTTAACACACATAATGTTTTCTTTTGTGGTTATATGCTTGAAACAATATGTATCTTAACATTTATCCAAGTGCAATACCCCGTAGGCTCCCCTTGTGAGTGCATTACTGTATACATGATTGTAACGTCTGTGTAAGATCAGTGATGGCTAATTACACTTTGTTTTGTTTGAAAAAACTTTGTTTGAAAAAAAACCTTTTAGCCTTTTGACATTTGCATATAAATTACTGACCTGGTCTCCACGTTTACATTTATATGGGTGCTAAATTGCAGATGGTCTTTATCACTATCAAAAGGATGCTAAAACAGGTCTCCTCTGAAGTGTCTCCATCAAGCTTCAAACACATTCCACAGAAAGGGAGGTGACTCCCCCCCGTGCCAGGCACCAGAGCAGTTGTCTGTCTCCAGTAATTCCAATACACGTCACACACACACCTAAAGACATTTTCTCTATTTTAGGCCATAGTAAGCAGTTATAAATGTATCTGCTATATGCATGTGTCGTATGTATATTCCCCTATCATATTAACTTAGTTAAAACCCTTTACTTGTATTAGTTAGACGTTAAACGCATATATTCAAGTGTATGAGTGTATCTCTGCTTTAATATCGTCTGGAGGTTACCTTCTTGGTATCAAAATGATCTTCCCTTTATTACTCACACAATAATGTACACCATGTGATTGTGAAATGCATCGAACAATTCTTACTATGTTTTGAATTAAAAGCTGCACTAGCGGTCCAGATCAGCAATAAAATGCGAATGGGCCATAAACGGAGACAAAGGATGTCTCTCCCGCTCAAAATGCATGCCTCTGATTGGCCACTCCACCCACAAAATGGGTGCGGCAATGAACTATCAAAACTCCAGAACGCAGACTAATCATCGCTCAAAACTCTTCTTCTTGAGACCAACACCCTCCAAAACTCTCTCTTGAGTTTAACCTTCTGGCAGTGTTTACCTTCAAGTAACTTTGTGGATTTCCTGTGGACATCTTCAACTCACTCCTAAAGAAATCGTCGAGAACCTCGTCTACCGCATCAAGACTCTTATTCAGCAACAAACCAATGCAAGTAACAATTTACAACTGATTAGATGCGCGTTTAAGTTTGAACCCCTTTTAAGGTGAATTGTGCCTCTGATGATTCTCATTTAGGTTGTGGTTAACTGAGAGTTTTAAAACCCTTGAAATACTGCCATTCTTTTCTCTCTCTCTCTCTCTCTCTTTTCCTTACTTTTCTTCATTCTATATATGTATGTTTGCTTAAGTTTGTTTGTATGTTAGTTATAGTTTCATTTATTAAATCCCTTATATTCACGATTGATTGTCTCTGTGTTCCTCTCACAATTCAAAGTCACTGAATGTTGCTCCTTGCTACATGCTAAACTACTGCTAGCACTGTATAAGTAGGAAGGCTATTGTTCCTTGGCCAGGAAAGTAATCTTCCTAGAATTGATAAATAATTATATTGTCTGCTCGCTGGATGGACAGATCAAGTAATTGTAATATCGATTCTGCTACAGTTAATTCTAAGATCTAATCTAAATATTTATTATTAATTATAACCAGTTATAATTAGTTATAAATAATTCCCTTTTAAGCTAATTTGCTACATGATTTTGCAATATTATTTACAATATTATTATTATTATTTTTGTGGTAATCAACTGCATAACTCAGATGCTGTCCATAGAGCTTTACTTGCATTAACCCCGGAATATTCGTCATGTCTAAAGAATATAATGTGTATGTTTAGAGAGAATAGTGGTGACTATCATAAGATAATTCTTGACACTGACCTGTAGTAACCACACCAACCCTACAGCACACAAAAAACTCCTCTCATTACATGATTCAGAAACCCTACAAACTCATCTCTGTCTCTTCATCACTGTTGTCTTTGTCTCTCTCTGCCTGCCTTGTTGGGCTGTTGATTGCGCACACAGGGAGGTTTAATGGCAGAGCTGGATGTATGATGAGACAGGAGTGTGAGAGCTGGAGGACAGTGGAGAAACACACACACACAGTTGTCCTCTTTAATCAGGGGACACAGCTTTCAGTTTGTGTCAGGAAACTTACTGTTTAGAAGAGTTAGTCTTCATTATAACAACACACACACACACACACACACACAAAAGACA
Source organism: Myxocyprinus asiaticus (assembly GCF_019703515.2). Lineage (NCBI taxonomy): Eukaryota > Metazoa > Chordata > Actinopteri > Cypriniformes > Catostomidae > Myxocyprinus > Myxocyprinus asiaticus. Next base: position 34,284,036 of record NC_059384.1, on the reverse strand, counting down.
GATTTGCTCTCTAAACCCAGTCAGCTGACTACCTGAGCAACATTTTAAGCATCATGGACACAATCCAAACACAAAGACTGTTCCAAACAGTAGACAGCAGAATGATGCTATTTTATAAGATACACTGTTTTGGATTAGACAATCCCAGAATGTGTTGTGATGAGCTGAATGTAAAAGTAAATCCAAGATGGCTGATGAAGTCAAGGGAAATGTCAATTTTATTCAGTACTGAAAAGTTTCATAGGAAAATAATTACATTTTTACCCAATATTTGTGTATACTTTATACTTTTGAGTTTAGAAATGAGGAAACTTGATATCACTAAGTCTCTTTGGATAAATCATTCGCTAAATTACTAAATGCAATTGAATGTTGTTAGCTTAGCAACATGAACAGCAGATTTTCTCTTTTGTGAGCTTTGAAACAGTGGAAATTTGAGTTGCATTCATTTATTCATTGGATGATTTCCCTCAGAGATTTCCCTCACTTTGTTGTTTCACTGTTGATGTGAATAGGCCTTTAGAACATAGCTCCCTATGTTGACAAAAGTGAGGTAGCTTTTGTATTAGAGCCTTAATATGTACAGGTAATTTTACTCAATACATACAGTATATATCTTGTAGCACAGTCCTCTTCGGCAAATCCCCATTTAAGGCAAGTCAGTCCACTAGGCGGCCATCTTTGGAATCTCCAAGGCAGGCTGGGAGGCTATTTTCTATGTAAACAAGTGGCATAACAGTACAGTGCACCATCTACTTGAATGGGAAAGACCGGAATCTCCAAAACGGTTGATCAAGATTACGATCAAAGAACATATTTCAAATCAGCAGTATAATATGAAAACAACGGTATCATACATTGTGCTTCTTTAGTTCAGGTCAGCTTAAGCCCCCCCAGCTAATGCACATGCACGTTCTCGAGTTGATTGACAGGTGATGTCTGTATCTAAAAGGTGAATGGCTCTTTTACCTGTAAGGCAGTACTTCCTTTCTACATCCGTTGACCGTTGGGCATTCCAATTTCTCCTATTCATTTTAATACAAGTGCTCCATCTCTGCTAAATAGTCTCGGTCAGTAAAGTCATGCTAACCTAAAGGACATGTAAAACACTAGGATGTATCCATCACATATCAGTTTGACTGGCTCCTGTACAAACACTTGATTCTGCTGCACCAATGCAATCAATAAAACCTGATATTGATCATGTGATGTCACACCAGCACATCTCTTCTTATATCCATTAACAGCATATCTCTAAGATTCTCATTTAAATTCTGAAGACTCCAAAACATGACTTGAGTGTTGTTTATCATCTTCACTATCATCAGAGTAATAACAGACTTCTAACGAACCATTAGCAGCTTAATTAACTGGAGATCATTGTGAAGATAATTCAATGAGGTGAAGGCATGCAGAGGTCTGATCAACTCTACCAGCAGACGCTAACGCAATCTCTCAACCAAAGCTATTTGTCATTACAAACAACACTATACACAGCAGGCGAACTGTCTTGAATGATACTATTTACTTTTTTTAAATAAAGAATCAAAATTCTTCAAAACCTAAAAATGTAATAACTAAGGATGTGCAAAACATATTTTCAAAATCAACTTAGTCGTTGAGTTGTCTGGACGAATAATAGAATAATCCGTTTTAACAGCAATACAGAGCGCAATGGAAGGGAACAGAATGTAATGGTCTCAAGACACATTATTTAAGCAATATTCCACTTGCAATCATGCTGTTGTTCCATATATCAGCATGGATGTGATTACCTGCGGCATTTAGCCTGCAAGTGTGATATTGCTTTTATACAACAAAAAAACTAAATAATATTAAATAACACATTTCAGACAAAGGACCCTGTAGAGAGAAAATGCTTCCAAACAGAAAAAACCCAGTTCCATCAATTAATGCCAACCATATGTTTACATTTTCTTCTTTAGTACCTTGAGATTGAGCCACTGATATGCTAATTTCGTATATGGAATGCCCAAAACATCTACATACCACTGTTTTTATAAGTACTGCGATTTCTTCCATTGCTGAGATTTTTTTTTTCCTGTGGCAGTGAGTCCCACAAGCCATATTCATTTTTCTGTAAGGTTCAAAGCAGAGCTATCACTCAATCCCACAATGTTAAGTTTACATGGGAGATTCTAACCTAATATCTTTGACAAAGCTTTTGAGATAGTTTTCCAAAAGCTGACCACTTGGCAAGACCACACCATATGTAAAAAGAAATACCAATGGACCATTGGGAACAGGACTGTCAGTTTGGCGAAGAAGACCTTTTCATTTGAAAAAGTTTCTGCGAAGTACAATAAAATCGGTGAACAAAATTATAGTGAATGATTTGATTATTTGGATTCCTAGAGGCTAACACCATATTATTCCAAACAACTTTCCAATTAATATCAGACTGTGAAAGCTTCGATCCTTACTCCATAACCTGCCAATTAAGGAGGGTTTATAGTAGCCTTCCAATACTTTTTCATAAAACTTAAAAACCAGGGACCCACTTTATCCGAAGTAAAATCTAAATGAAAAGAATGGGGAGCCAGTACGGTTTCCCAGGGTACTCCATAAACTTTTAAAGTAATACATAGTTGTAGATAGAAAAAGAATGAAGACTCTGGAAGATTAAATTGATCTTTCAAAGCCTAAAATGAATGAATAACTTCTGAAATAGTAAGCATACCTCTCTTACTCCAGTCTGAAAAATAAATGTATCGGCCACCTATAAGTAACTTTGCATTATGGAACAGAGGAAGCTTAGAATTAAATCTAGAATCAAACTTTGTAAGGCTTCCTTCTGAAATTCATACTTCAATTAAATAAGATATAATTGGGCCAAATTTAGCTTTACAACTTCAGTCAAGAAAATAGGAGTAAATACGATCTTGTAACCTATGAGGTTTAACAAAGTTCTCTTCCAAATTAGGCCAAGCCACAGGAGCTGATGGGTTCATCCCCAAAAATAAAAGGTCTCAATACAAAACACCATGCATAGAATTTAAAATTGGGCAAGCCAAGACCCCCTGCTTTCCCCTTCATTTGGAGAGCTAACATCTTAATCCTTAGATGCTTGCGCTTCCAAATGAACCTTGAAATTGCTTTGTACAATTTTTCCCAGAACCCAGCAGGTGGAGGAAATTGCAACTACAAAAATGTTACCAGGGTAGAACGCTCATTTTAAGTAATGCAATCCTTGCCTGAAAATAATTTGGAGTAATGGTCCAACACTCTAAATCAGCAATGACTCTATATAAAATACCTGAAGTGCCCTCCAAGGATGCAAAAAATACAGTTAAAAATTCGCCCAATGTTAGCACACTGCTAAAATGCTAAAATCCTCTGAGAAGTTGTGTCTCTAATTTAATCTCCTTTAAAGCACTTCTGCTACAACCCCAATTCCAAAAAAGTTGGGACAGTATGATAAATGCTAATAAAAACAAAAAGGGATGATTGTAAATTATGTTCACACTTTGCTATATTGATAGCACTACAACTACACATTATATGATGTTTTTCCTTGTGAATTTAATTGTTTTTTAATAACCTACAGTAATTTCAAATCAGATGATTGCAACATGCACCAAAAAAGTTGGGTCAGTCGAGTGTTTACCACAGTGTAACATCACCATTTCTTCTAATAACACTTTGAAGACACAAGTTTGTTAAGTTTAGAAAGTGGAATTTTCCCCCATTCATCCATTATGAAGGTCTTTAGCTACACAATTGTACGGGTCTTCATTGCTGTATTATGTGCTTCTTAAATACTCAATTGGAGACAGGTCAGGACTGCAGGCAGGCCAATCTATCACCCACACTCTCTGCTTCACAGCCATGCACTTGTAATCTGGGCAGTATGCGGTTTGCTGGAAAATGCAGGGATGTCCCTGGAAAAGACAGTGCTGGATGGCAGTATATGTTGCTCCAAAATTTGTACATACCTGTCTGCAATCACGGTGTTCTCACAGATGTGCGAGTTACCCATGCCATGGACACTGACACATCCCTGACCCATACAGATACTAGTTTTTGGACCTGACGCTGATAACAGCTTGAATGGTCCTTTTCCTCTTTGGCCCAGAGAACAAGACGGCTGTGTTTTTCAAAAACTATTTGAAATGTGGACTCTTCAGACCAAAAAACACAGTTCCACTGTTCTACTTTCCATCTAAGATGAGATCGAGCCCAGAGAAGTTGGCAGAGCTTCTGGACAGTGTTGATGTATGGCTTCTGCTTTGCATAGTAAAGTCTTAACTTGCATCTGTGGATGCAGCGGTGAGTTGTGTTGACTAACAAAGGTTTACTAAAGTTATCCCAAGCCCGTGTTCATGATATTCATCACAGATGAATGACATTTTTTTAAGTCAGTGACGTCTGAGGGATCAGAGATCACGTGCATCAGAAGTGGTTTTCATTTTGCCCTTTACGCACTGAGATTTGACGATATTCCTTGAATCTTTTAAATGTATTGTGCACTGTAGAGGGTGAAATGCCCAAAATCCTTCCAATTTGTCTTTGGGGAACATTGTTCTCAAAGTGCTGGATTATTTGCTGAAGAATCTGTTGGCAAATTGACAAGTCTCGAATGATCCTTCCTTTTGAAGGACTAGACTAGTTTTTGGAGGCTCCTTATATACTATGACACAATTGCCTCACCTGTTTAACATCTCCGGTTTCACATCACCTTGTTATTTTAACTCGTCAAATTGTTATTAGTCTTAAATTGCCCGTCTCAACCTTTGGAGCGTGTTGCAAAATCAGTTTCAAAAAACAATGAAATTAAAAAAGGAAAAACATCATATAATATGTAGTTGTAGTTCTTTCAATATAGCAAAGGGTGAATATAATTTACAAATCACTACTTTTTGTTTTTATTAGCATTTTTCATACTGTCCCAACTTTTTCGGAATTGGGGTTGTAAAAATATTACAGCTAAAAATAATAATAATAAAAAAGTCACTGGTTGACCTCACTACTAATTGGATTGTTGGAAAACTAGTCCACCTACCTGGTCAATTCCTACTGCTAAACTTGTTGCAACATAATCAAACTCATGTGAGCAACAGTTAAAATTAACTCAAGAACTGCATTCATTAACTCTTATTTTGGAATGTGTGTAACACACTGAAAGAGTGTCAGAGTTCTATTCTGGTTCAGTTGCGTCCCAGCTTCAGACTGGAGGATGTTGGCAGAGAGATGACTCTCATCAGATACTGTAGAATGTAAAACGTCATGGTTACTTGCGTAACCTCCGTTCCCTGATGGAGGGAACGAGACGTTGTGTCGATGTAGTCACACTAGGGGTCACTCTTGGGAGCCCGAGACACCTCTGGTCTATGATAAAAGGCCAATGAAAATTGCCGAGTGGTATTTGCATGCCACTCCCCCGGACATACGGGTATAAAAGGAGCTGGCGTGCAACCACTCATTCAGGTTTTATGCTGAGGAGCCGAGACAAGGTCCGGCCATTTCAGCGGGTAGTTCAGCGTTATGGCAGGAGAGACACAACGTCTCGTTCCCTCCATCAGGGAACGGAGGTTACGCAAGTAACCATGACATTCCCTATCTGTCACTCACTCGACGTTGTGTCGATGTAGTGACACTAGGGGTCCCTATACAAAACGCTGCAACTGGCTGAACTGTGTTACGTGAACTGGTGGTGTGTGACGGGCAGACAACTTTGTGCCTTGTAGCCAGCGCACCAGGCCGACACGTAACCTCCCCCAACATAGTTATGAGTGTCGAACGGCCCTTTGGGGACAAGTCGACTACCCAAAAGATAGAGACAGGCTAGCCCAGTCGTGGCCTCTTTTCCCCTTCTTTTTTTCCACTTCCTAAAAAAAGGGGGAATATCCGACTGGGCCGAACAGGTCTAGTCGGGGGGTGTCCCTCCCAAGGGGAGGACACAGTGGAGACCACACCTCGCCCAGAGAGAGGGGGGGATATTTAAGTGGAAAATACATCACATGGTTTTGCCGACCATGTGTAGAAGTCTCATGGTAGATCCCACCCAATGGGGGAGGAGTTACTACAAACATGGAGACTGTGGCAGAGGGGGCTCTGCCCAAGGAAGATGCAGTTTGCCAACAGGGAAACAAATTAGCGGAAGATATACATCGCATGGGGTTACGTTACAGGGAACCACCACATGCGGAGCACCTACCCAAGAACAGGGCTCTTAGTTAGCACGTGTACTGGGCCGGCAGCGAGTCTCTCCGAAAACTCGACTGCCACAGGGCTCGGAGGAAGTCAACCAGGGAACATAGTTTGTGAACACTACTGGGAATTAATGGCACACGTCTTCAGCTCAGAGGAGGTGAAAGGCGCTATGTGCAAGCAATACACCCGGCCAGCTATCCCGGGCTTATCTGCATGTATTGCGTGCCACTACCCGGGACGAAACCGGTTCCCCCTGGAGGTTGTAGAACCTCACAAAGGTGTTGGGTGTTGCCCAGCCCACTGCTCTGCAAATGTCTGTTAGAGGTAGAATCGAGATGTGAATGTACGCGTCCTTCAGGTCTACCGCCGCGAACCAATCTTGATGCCGGATGCTCGCCAGAATGCGTTTTTGCGTCAGCATCTTTAACGGGAGTCTGTGTAAAGCCCAGTTCAGTACTCGCAGGTCCAAGATTGGCCGCAACCCACTGCCTTTTTTCAGTATGATGAAGTAGGGGCTGTAAAACCCCTTCTTCATCTCGGCCGGAAGGACAGGTTCTATCGCATCCTTCCGTAGGAGGGTGGCGATCTCCACGCGCAAGGTAGCAGCGTTTTCATCCTTCATCAAGGTGTGGACTGGACAAGCCCGCTCTCCGATGCTGTGCTCGAGAGTTCATCAGCTTCGCGGGCACCGAACAAGAGGTCGAACTCGCCGTGGGACTCATCCTGAAGCCCAATCGGGGCAGAAAAGCATGCTGGGGAATGGGAGGTCCGCGGGGGGATACCCGGCAGAGGCGGTCCCATTGGGGTCCCAAAATCGCCCCCAGTGCTAGCCGCGCTGGCCTCAAACCCGTAGGTAGAAGGACCGAGGCGGGGAGCCGCTGGGGTGGCTTGCTTTCTTACAAAAGCAAGCCGCGACCACAACGTTGCCACGGTCATGTTCTCGCAGTGAGAACATGAACCATCCACGAATGCTGCCTCCGTGTGGGTCGCGCCCAGACACCGTCTGAAGTTGAGAGGTAACGACCACAACCAGGAATAACACACAAACGGAAAGGCATCTTTAAAAAGACGCATCTTTAAAAAAACGTTCCGTGTGTGCCGCTCTTTTAGAGAAATATACTCTTTCAAGAAAATATACTCTCTTTTTTCTGCCGAAGCACCCAGGGGCGTTCTCTGCAGTGCACCAGTGCAGAGGAGGGAGAAGTCGCTGAAATGCGCCGTCAGATCCAGCAGATGTGAATGAACAGTCAGCTCAGTAGACATCGACCGTTCGGCTCAGAAGAGAAAATCTGAATGAGTGGTTGCACGCCAGTTCCTTTTATACCCGTATGTCCGGGGGAGTGGCATGCAAATACCACTCGGCAATTTTCATTGGCCTTTTATCAAAGACTAGGGGTGTCTCGGGCTCCCAAGAGTGACCCCTAGTGTCACTACATCAACACAACGTCGAGTGAGTGACAGATAGGGAACCTGACACACTTATTAGCAGCTAATCTAAGACACTATATGATACTCTGTACAGCATATTACAGAGACAGGTCTGCATGCAGCAGTGTTGGGGTGTAACTAACTTAAATTGTAAAACGTAAACAATAAATAAACTTTTGTTCAAAATTAAGCCAACATTTTGGACACATTCTGGTACCAAAACATTAGTGGAACAGCTCCATAATTAATGTGCTGATCTCCACCTGTGGTTGCTTGAGTGGAACTGGCTTCATACATTCACTAAATATCATCTTGACACCAGTTGCTTAAAAACACTGTGTAACAATTGTTTTTTTTTTGTTTTTGTTTTTTTTTCTGTTCTGTTCCTGGGTAGTAAGTGTTATTTCCTAATTGCTTATGCCTCTAAAGTATAGAAAATGGCTATTATTCCCCACAAACTTTGCTTTTGTGACCAGGACAGTGATATTTTGAAATGTACCTATTTCCAATGAGAAAACGGGCAAATTTTTCGAAAAGTCTTTTCGTTCACATAAAGTCAGAAAAAACAAACATATGAATCCAAATTAACATGTATTTATACTAAAGTAATATTCAAAGCCGTGCTGGTCCATAATGGTAACAAGTACCCGTCTCTTCCCCTGGCTCACTCGGTGCACCTCAAAGAGGATTACAACAGCATTAAGACCTTGCTGGATGCCTTGAAGTATGATGAGTATGGCTGGGAGATCATAGGAGACTTCAAAATGGTGGCATTCCTGATGGGTCTCCAAGGCGGTTTTACCAAGTTTCCCTGCTATCTTTGCCTTTGGGACAGCAGGGACACCAAGGCGCACTACCACAGGCGGGACTGGCCACAGCGGACCGAGTTCTCTGTGGGGAGGAACAACGTCAAGTGGAAGCCACTGGTGGACCCCCGGAAGGTGCTGATGCCACCACTGCACATCAAATTGGGCCTTATGAAACAATTTGTCAGAGCTCTAGACAAGGAGTCGGCAGCCTTCAAGTACCTTCAAGACTTCTTCCCTAAGCTGTCTGAGGCAAAGGTCAAAGCCGGTGCCTTCGTCGGACCACAGATAAAGAAAGATTTTGTATTCATATGTTGTTTTTTTCTGACTTTATGTGAACGAAAAGACACAAATTCGTAAATTTCAGAATATCACTGTCCTGGTCACAAAAGCAAAGTTTGTGGGGAATAATAGCCATTTTCTATACTTTTGAGGCACAAGCAATTAGGAAATAACCCTTACTACCCAGGAACAAAAACTGTGTTACATAGTGAAATCATTGCAAAAATGGCTCAGAAAAGTCAATTTAGTTCTGAGAAAAGCACTGGTATCATTTGTTTGTAGAAAACACTCTGATATTTTGCTATATAATGCAATGACATTTATACAATTTAACTGTGACTTAAGTTAAATGTCCAAATACTTTTTGGGGCAACTGCAAGTTAGTTTGGTACAGTAGCTCATTTCAAAAACTACATGGCAGAAGGGGGCAGTAGAGAGCCAAGTAAAACACTTCAGTCCATTCTGTAATGAAACTTCAAATCTGCACACATCACATACACAACTTTAATCAGATGAATTATCTAAGGAAGGCAGAGTACATGGGAAACAGATCAAACTAGTAATCAGAAAAAAACTTGAAGCTATCATTGTGTCCTCAATGATAGCATCTGAGATTCCTGTTTAAGAGAGAATGGATGACAAAAATGAAACAACCTTAATGTCTCTTTGTGTTACACTAAACAATAAGAATCACAGGCCATTTTAACTAATAAACAGAAGAAGCTCAGAAGATCTTTTCTGAACCCTAGTAAGCTGCATTCCTGTCTACTGCCTACACAGGGAGCATCCTGAAATGGAGCCTCATAAGGGACTGAATTGAAACTATCTACATAACCAGAAAATCCACTTAACATCTGTGCACACAGTATGATCACACGGGAAGTCAGCATATTGTTTCTGAGAATTCCAGTACCCTAGGATTGGACACATTATGCCCACTCACTGACAAGGACCATCTACTAGCAAGTATGTTTAACTTTCCTTGTGGTGCAACTAGAAGCATGTTGCAGCAGCAAAGTGGGAGACCCAAGTTCAAATCCAGCATTGAAACCAGAATGTAATCATATTCCTGTAATCAGTTTTGAGGTTGCATTATTCCCTCTAACATAACATTTTTACACCACTGATGGTTACATTCAGGTTTGGGGGGTACAGTTTATAAAATATGGATTCCTCTTCACTGTACTACATCCTGTACAACTGAAAACAACTTCCCTTACAAAAAAATCGAAACTAGATTAAAATTTGCAGCAAACTGCAGCTTGTTATTGTCACATGCAAATGAGCTTTTGATTCGCCACAAATGTTTGCAGCTCTTTGCCGGTAGTGGTGAGCCTCCGGCAAACCTTTGGCAACAATGGACAATTTGTGGCAAGTTTGTCGCAAAGCTCATTTGCATGTGAAAATGATCAGTGGTAAATTTGCCATGAACTCTCCCTACCCTTTAACCTAACCCTAACCACAAAGATTGAAAAAAATGATAAGATTAAGAAACATACCACAACATAAATGTTCTACTAAATACAATCATACTGCCGTGTCACTAGATGGCAACAGTGAGGAGAAACGTGATGAAACAGAAAAGGAGAAAAAAACTAGTGGAAACAGGCTCTGTCTCGTTTGGAAGGCTGCATGTTAGGTAGGACGTGTCCTTTGAAGGCTGCAGTATACCGAGTGTCCTCCTTTAAACAAATCTCATTTAAACAAGATGGCCTTCGTAGGCCAAATGGAAACGGAATGTAACATGGTTGCTATGACAGCAAACCACTCTTTAACAAGCGCGAGCGCTTCGTGTGAGAAGGGAACAAAGTCCCTTTAGAAGGGAAAGTATGAGGTAAATTTTAGTTATAATGATGTAAAGTTATAATGAAAATAGATTTTACAGGTGTACTTTTGGTCTAATACTTTATTTTAATTATATATTAATATAATTATACATATTATATACTCTGCACCCATCTACTGAGGTACTTCGACTTGGGAATTAACATTACTTGCGTTTGAACATCATATTTACAGCGTAATGTTTTTAGACATTTCCATTGAAGCAAAGTATTGTGGGTTATGAGTGCCTACGAAGGATACACCTCATGCATCCTCCGAATTCCAGTGAAAGAAGGTCACATTCGAAGGCTGCATTCGAAGTGTCCTATTTACTTTTATGAAACGAGACAGCCTCGATGACGTATGCGGCCGAGAAATGCGACCTCCGGAGGATGCAGCCTTCCAAACGAGACACAGCCACAGATTAAACTTGATGGAGAAGAAACTTGATGAAAACAGAACAGAGAAATGTTTAATTTCCCCATTTATATCTTCAGTTTAATAATATAATATTTGACATATAATTTAAAAGTGATCATTTGTTATGTTAACACAGATAAAAAGACATCAATCTTACAGTGATGGGATAGGATTTTTAAAGTTCTTTCGTTTCCAACAGGGCGTTCCTTGGAGTGGGCGTGTCGTGTAGTGGGTGTTCCTTGTCGTCTTGCGAGATGCAGACAGATAAACTTGGGAAAATGGAGCTCACACTTGCCCATACGCCCAACAACACTTTACGTTTTGGCCACTAGGGGCAGTGTTTCGAATTTCAGAAAGCACAAACCGATTTTAGCCCATGAAAAGTCAACCTACTCTTCCTGATTTCACTGTGAGATTAGTGTTGTGCACAGATAGTGCTCCTCACGAGAAGCACATGGCAGCACGACTCACAATTATTTAAAAAGAGTTTGATGTTAGCATGTTGCTAGGCTAATGATGAAATACACAGCATCCATATTGATGTATTGCCTGAAATAATCACATTTTATTTAAACTGGCTTTCTGTTTTGAGATTCCCTTATTTTTTTAAAGGAAACATGTGATTCTGCTATTGATGCTGCCTTTGAATTTGGCCAACACAAGTATTTAAGTCAGAATCAGCTTTTTTGCCAAGTATGCTTACACATACAAGGAATTTGTCTTGGTGACAGGAGATTCCAGAGTACAACAATACAAAAACAATACAAAAACAGCAGCAAGACATATATAATAATAAAAAATAAAAAATAATTATACACATACGTACATACACACACAGACACACACATACATACATACACACATACACATACGTAGTGCAAATCTAATACAAATCTGTTATCTGTTATGTACAGTGCAAATACAATCTATGTACATTGCAAATTTTATTTTATTTTTTTCAGAGGATTGAAATTGCAGAAGAGGTTGGATGTGTTGGATAAATATAAAAAAGACTAAACTGTGTATTGCACATAGTTATTGCTCAATGGGGCAATTTAAGTGTTCATGAGATGGATAGCCTGAGGGAAAAACTATTCCTGTGCCTGACAGCTCTGGTGCTCAGAGCTCTGAAGCGTCGGCCAGAAGGCAACAGTTCAAAAAGGTAATGGGCAGGGTGAGTGGGGTCCAGAGTGATTTTTCCAGCCTTTTTCCTCACTCTGGAAGTGTATAGTTCTTGAAGGGGGGGGGGGGGGGCAGGGGGCAACCAATAATCCTCTCAGCAGTCTGAACTGTCCTTTGTAGTCTTCTGATGTCTGATTTTGTAGCTGATCCAAACCAGACAGTTATTGAAGTGCAGAGGACAGACTCAATGACTGCTGAGTAGAACTGTATCAGCAGTGCCTGTGGCAGGTTGAACTTTCTCAGCTGGCAAAGGAAGTACAACCTCTGCTGGGCCTTTTTCACAATGGAGTCAATGTGTGTCTCCCACTTCAGGTCCTGTGAGATGGTAGTGCCCAGGAACCTGAATGACTCCACTGCTGCCACAGTGCTGTTTAGAATGGTGAGGGGGGTCAGTGTTGGGGTGTTCCTCCTAAAGTCCACAATAATCTCCACCGTTTTGAGTGTGTTCAGCTCAAGGTTGTTTTGACTGCACCAGACAGCCAGCTGTTCAACCTCCCTTCTGTATGCAGACTCATCGTCATCTCGGATGAGGCTGATGACAGTGGTGTCGTCTGCAAACTTCAGGAGCTTGACAGAGGGGTCCTTGGCGATGCAGTCATTGGTATAGAGGGAGAAGAGTGGTGGGGAGAGCACACATCCCTGGGGGGCACCAGTGCTGACTGTACAGGTGCTGGAAGTGAGTTTCCCCTGTCTCACAAGTTGCTGCCTGTCAGAAAGCTGGTAATCCACTGACAGATAGACATGGGAACAGAGAGTTGGTGTAATTTATTCTGGAGTATAGCTGGGATGATGGTGTTGAAAGCCAAACTGAAGTCCACATAAAGGATCCTTGCATATGTCCCTGGTCTGTCCAGATGTTGCAGGATATGATGTAATCCTATGTTGACTGCATCATCCACAGACCCGTTTGCTCGATAAGCAAATTGAAGGGGATCTAGAAAGGGTCCAGTGATGTTCTTCAAGTGGGCCAACACCAGTCTCTCAAAATGATTTCATGACCACAGATGTCAGGGCGACAGGTCTGTAGTCATTAAGCCCTGTGATTTTTGGTTTCTTTGGGACAGGAATAATGATTGAGCGTTTGAAGCAGCATGGGACTTCACACTGCTCCAGTGATCTATTGAAGATCTGTGTGAAGATGGGGGCCAGCTGGTTAGCACAGGATCAAAGACATGCTGGTGAGATGCCATCTGGGCCTTAAGCTTTCCTCGTCTTTTGTTTCTGAAAGACCTGTGTAACACTTCTCAGTGGAAGGAGGAGGCGAGAAGCAAGATTTCCTGGTTCAGGTAGGCATTTAATTGTGCACCCTGTCGCTTACAGTTCCACACACACTCAACAGTTTCACAAGCAAATAGTTACTTAAAGAGTCCCACTTCATTACATCATCAGCATAACAACATATAACACCGTGGCCTTCCTTGCGCCAATCTCTCTCCCCAACTGCTGGCGGTGTGGCTCTTTTAAGCCGCTCTCCCGTGCTCACTGAAATTAGAGACAGGTGTTAGACAAAATTTAGCTCAGGTGTAAGCGCCCTTACTGCTTTCTCTCTCTCCGGAGAGATGCTTGACCATGCCCCCGTTGCCATAACCTGGCTCACATCATCTTCACAGATCTTAAGTGCAGGTTGAGTAGCAGGATGGGGGAGGAGGGGGGTTGCAGGAGGTGTTGGTGTTTGTGTGAAGTGAAGGTCAGAGTGGGTGTGGGGTGTGAGATTGGGTCTTTCAAATCTGCAGTAGAACACATTCAGGTCGTCAGCCAGTTGTTGGTCCACCACAGGGTTGGGGGTAGGAGTCCTGTAATTTGTGAGTTGTTTCATGCCACTCCACACTGATGCAGGGTCGTTAGCTGAAAACTTGTTTTTCAGCTTCTCAGAGTATCTTCTTTTAGCTACCCTGATTTCCTTGTTCAGTGTGTTCCTGGCCTGATTGTACAAGACTTTATCCCCACCCCTGTAAGCATCCTCTTTGGCCTGATGAAGCTGCCTGAGCTCTGCTGTAAACCACGGTTTATCGTTGTTGAACTTTAAATAAGTCCTAGTAGGAATGCACATATCCTCGCAGAAACTGATATATGATGTAACAGTATCTGTGAGCTCATCCAGATTGGTGTCTGCAGCCTCAAAAACACTCAAATCCATGCAATTGAAGCAGGCTTGTAGTTCCCGCTCTGCTTCATTGGTCCATCTCTTTACAGTCCATACTACTGGCTTGGTTGATTTTAATTTCTGCCTGTAGGTTGGAAGAAGATGAACCAGACAGTGATCAGAGAGTCCCAAAGCTGCTCTAGGGACAGAGCAATATGCATCCTTTATTGTTGTGTAGCAATGATCCAGTATGTTCCTGTTTCTGGTGGGGCATGTAATGTGCTGTTTGTATTTGGGCAGTTCACGTGTGAGATTTGCTTTGTTAAAATCCCCAAGAAAAATAATAACTGAGTCCGGGTATTGTTGTTCTGTGTCTGTGATTTGATCAGTCAGCTGTTGCAGCGCTGTGTTCACACACGCGTTTGGCGAGATATACACACTCATCAGAATAAACGAGGAAAACACCCGCGGCGAGTAGAAAGGCTTACAGTCATTAAAGAGTGCTTCCAAATTAGGACAGCACATACTCTTTAACGTTGTTACATCTGTACACCAACTTTCACTGATGTAAAAGCATGTTCCACCGCCTCTCGTTTTCCCCGTTAACTCCGCAATGCGATCTGCTCTGATCAGCTCAAACCCGGCAGATGTAACGCGCTGTCCAGAATGGCTTCACTCAGCCAGGTTTCTGTGAAGCACAAGGCAGCAGGTTGAAAAGTCCTTGTTTGTGCGGGTGAGGAGATTGTCTATTGTTAGGAAGAGGGCGGAGATTCGCTAGATGAATGCTCGGCAGCGCTGTTCGAAAACTGCGCCGATGGAGCCTGACCAGCGCGCCTGCTTGTCTCCCTCGCCTGTTTCTCCCAAACAACACAGCCGTGCCTCCAACTAAAATGTCCAGCAAAACATCTGAATATTCAAAAACCAGGAAAAGGTTGTCTGGTATATGCTGCCGAATGTTCAGCAGTTTGTCCCTGGTAAAACTGACTGGAAAAATATTACTAAACACAGGACAAACAAACAAAAACAACAAAAGAACTGAAGAGCTGCACACCGAGGCGGCCATCCGTGGCGCCATGTTTTGTAATCTAAGTCAGCTGGATGTTGCTGTCTACTTTTTGGAAAAACTTAATTTCAGAATCGTGCCTATGCTTAAAAATGCTGTCTACATGGGCAGCTCACAAGAGTTTCAAACAGAGCACGTAAGATCAGTGAACTGAATGAATGTGTGCAAATTCAAAATTCAGTATCATTGGGAAAGCAGATTAAACTCCTCGTATTGTATATGGTCTCATCAAGAGCCCACAAAAGTATGTAAGATATGTAGGACTTCATTACAGACTCTGTAAAAGATTTTTAAAGGTCCAGGCTTAAAGACATTTGCTAATGTTCTCCTGCTAAAGGTAAATCTAAAGAAATTTTACCTTGGAACAGGGCCACCCCATGCAGATAAAATAATGATTGATAAGTAGAGTAGCCAGTCATCTGAGTGGGGGGAATCAATGATGCGGCTTGCAAGTTCAGTATCATTAGGTCATATTTAAATTGAGTCATTTCATGCATGTTGATCGATTGGACTGCTATCCGATTAAGGTGTGCACATTCCATAAATTTACACTTGGACACGACAAGGTGTCTCTGGCATAGTATGCTGATATAGTTCCATTTGGGAGGAGTAAAGTGGCTTGAACAACCAGTGGTGCATTTTCAAAAAAGCATCGCTAGCCAATTATGGTTGCAAGTTCCATCATTTCCAGCATAGTTCCACGATTTGGTGTTTCCCCAAAACGTTGTTCCAACAAACAGTTGCAAATAGCATCACAAAGCTGTGTGGTTGGAACTAAATTTTTCAATCGTTATACACTCTGGGACCAAAAAAAGGGCACCTTTTCCTTCAGGGGAGCCTTTAGCCCTGTTGTTCCCTACCATGCAGTGCATTCTATATAGTCAAACATGACATCTATTCAATCTCCGTATAAGTTATTACTCCACCCCCTGCATAACATTGTTAACGATATGGCTGTGCTGATTTGCCACATAGTTACTACACTTTCAGGAAACAGTGGTGACTAGTTAGTTTCTCCAATTATGCATCATACCATGGTGGTTAAGCAGTGAGCAACGTTGTTGTATGGGAAACACAACCCATATGCATTTACACTTGAACGAGTGCCATCTTGTATATGTTTCAAACCTCCTGAAGTGGTTTGTGTGATAATGCTTAGTGACCAAATGTAAATACACCCTTTGGCCCACCCCTATTAGTCCCACAGGCTGCCCTCAGCCCTTGCTGTCCAACTTCAAGTCAACACTTTGGTGACATAATAGACTGTCAGGTAGCAGTCTACTCTAAAGTCCACACTAGTAAAGGCTTGGCAAAAGGGCACACTGAGGGCGCATAGTGGCTGCAAAGGGCACACTTGTGAGTACCCTACTATCTCATGGACTTTACGGACATGTGTGAGCAAATGCCACAAGACCGCATTAATGTGCTTAACTGGGCCTTACAGTGATTGAGTTCTTTCCATGATCTTCAGTAAACCTGACGTCTGCAATAGCAGAAGCTACTTCTGGTTCACTGATTATCCAGGGGTAATTAAAACTCAGCATTGATTATGCAGACTGATTGAGGTAATTAATATCCTCTAGGCAAGTGATGAACTACTCTGAGAAACCACACTCACAACAATGTACCAATCGACACTATTGATCTGCAAATTATAGAGAGAAGAATTCGTAGGGTTGAGGTTGATTAGTGTACTTCTGAAAATAACATTCAACCAATCACAATAAGTAAATGAGCATTGCGTATCTTTCCACTTTAATGCAACTCCACACAGCTGCACCAATTAAACTGCTCTTGTAATAGCGCAAATGTATTGTTTAAGCCCTTTTCGTTGGCATGGCTAATCTGAATTAACATACATTAACCTTTCTCCAAGCACCTCAGGGACTGTGAGGGAGAAAGTCCACAGCCAGAAGGGCCAGCAGGCCTAAACGCCACCCTCAATAAATGCACCGCCACCTGTTCTCCTCAAAAATGAAAGAAAAGACTCAGGACTTGTATTCAACAGCCTCAGACTGCACCAAAGCTTGATGAATCATTAATTGTTCATCGGTAGATCCGCTGGTGAATAGAACATACAGTATTTCATGGGCTGCAAACAATTCACATAAACAACGACCGACTGCAATACCCAGAGTTGGAGAAGACAAAGGAAGTTCATATGTGCAGGGCACATGTAAACATGGACAACCAGTGAGATCAGATAGAACAGTTTGACTATCTAAAGGTGTGTTATGACTGATGGCCTCCCAGCCTCTGTACTATTGGTTGCGAGTAGGCATTTCTACTTGACTGCTGTATCCAGCTGTATCAAATGGTAGATCATATGATCTACTCTGTCTGCACTCCCACTTGTGGTCAAAGTATTGCTGCGCATGTACCAGTGTTACTAACTAGTTTTCATTAATAAAAACTAAACCGAAAAGGAAAAGAAAGCTGAGATGTGTAATATTTTCCAGTGTTAAAATACTTAATAAATAAATAAATAAATAAACTCTGTTTGCTTTGAGTGACCTGTGCAGCCAGATGCAACATTAACTAAACTAACGGCATGAGTTGACGACGAACTATCTGTTTGTTTGATCAACAGCTAACAGGGCGCATATTCAGAAAGCTGATTGACAACAATGTTTAATTTGGCAAATTTATTTGATTGTGCTAGTGGTGCATAAATGACAAACATCAGCTTAACCAAAATAAAAATAAAAACTAAAACAGATGGGAAAAACTAACTGAACTAAAATACATTTTTATAAATCCAAAACTTACTAAAATAAAAAAAATGAATTAATTTTAGTTTTAGTTTTGATACGGAGTCCATTATAACATTTGCTTAGTATATGCCTAATATAATATATAATATACTGTATGCTTAAACATATTTAAATTATATCAGTTAACACATTAATGTTGTCAGCCCTGAAATAAAATAATAAATAAATAAAATAACTAAAATAACTAAACTGAAACTAGAAAACATAAAAATAAATAAATTACACACTTCAGCTTTAACTAAAATAAAACTAAACAGTTAGAAATAAAACTAAACTAAAACAAATTTTCATAACTCCAAAACTAACTAAAATAAAATAAAAATGACCTTGAATTTTAGTTTTGATACACAGTATATTCTAAAATGTGCTTAATGTATGCTTAATATTATATACTGTATAATATATGCTTAGACATATTTAAATTATATCAGTTAACACATTAACTTTGGCAGCCCTAAAAAATACTAAACATTTAAATAAAAACAAAAATTAACATAAAAATAACTAAACTGAAACGAAAAAAAAACAAAAAAATTTTTTTTACTAAATTGGAATGACAAATTGAAAATAAAAACTTACTGACAAAAAAGTTAGTTGATGAAAGTATTTAAAAAAATGTTGTGAACAATAATGAAGACCAAAAAGACACATCATGACGTTAATTAGTTTTTGTCGTAACCATTTGCGACCAGCGACGAGTGACAGGACATTTTGTCGGTCGCTCTGTTTCTATTTCTGTGGCGTCATGCCAGATAGCCTGCCCACTTTGAAATCTCATTGGTCCAAAATCCCTATACACATAGCTGTACATTAAACATTAAATATGTTCTAATAGGCTGTGATTGTGCTGCAGCAAGCAGAAGTTTTCCATTCAGTGTGGACAAACACATTGCTTGTCGCTGGAATTTAATTTGTCTGGTTTTGACACGATATCAGTGTGAACGACCCATAAGCCTTACTCATTTGAGCTTCAAAATTTATCTTAACCCAACAGGGAGAGATATGAAAAGCCACTTTCATCTTTTTTTCTAAACTATGGCACAGTTTGTTTGGGAAATTTAGATCAACACACCATAGCCAGTAAAGGATAAGTTAATAAAATAAAGCAATACCCACTAAAGGCAGTGTGTTACAGTGATTTTAACACAGTTAAGTAGTGTTGTAAGGCACGCCGAAAGTGTCATCAAGTAGGCTGTTAATGGCTGCCAAGCAATTTGGCCTATTAATATGAAATTAAATTAACATGCGGTTACAGGTGTGCAGATATCAGCAAATTTTACAACAGCTTCGAACATGGCTTATATATTTTTAGAATTCACATTTTGTCAGGGTGTGCTGAGTGACTCCAGCCAGGTGTCCTAAGCAACCAAATTGTCCCGGTTGCTAGGGAGGGTATAGTCACATGGGGTAACCTCCTCGTGGTCACGATTAATGGTTCTCGCTCTCAATGGGACGCGTGGTAAGTTGTGCGTTGATCACGGAGAGTAGCATGAGCCTCCACATGCTGTGAGTCTCCGCTGTGTCATGCACAACGAGTCACGTGATAAGATACACGGATTGATGGTCTCAGAAGCAGAGGCAACTGAGACTTGTCCTCCTCCACCCGGATTGAGGTGAGTAACTGCGTCACCACGAGGACCTACTAAGTAGTGGGAATTGGGCATTCCAAATTAGGGAGAAAATGGGATAAAAAAAAATGTATTAAAAAAATCACATTTTGTGATATGATCAATATCTAGCTGCTCTGAGACATATAGAATGCAAAACTGTAACAAACATAAACAGAAGCAGAGAGATGCTGAGATCATGATGAACAGAAATGACTCTGTATGAGTTTCTGCTCTCTTTAATAAATTCATCCCTAAATAAATAATAAGTGTCAATTTCGAGACTTTCAGCATCTCATAAGCCCATGGCAAGGTTCAGCCTCTGCAATATGAACCCAGATTAAAGTTTAAATGGGAGATTCGCATCACATTTGGCTGAAATCCACGACAGTCATGTCAAAATCAGTGGTGCATTCTGGGAGCTGCTATTGATTCTTCTTTCTGTCTATGATTCTTTGACAGAGCTAAGAAAATGCCTGATATGTCTATTGCCATCAAGATCTGCCTCTACTTCATCATAAGCAGTTTATTATTACATGATGTAGATTACACATTCTTCAATCAGCTTTTGTGCATGCTTGCTATCATTATATTCAATGTATAATAGAGGTTGAGTTTGTGTTATCTCTTGCTTTTGAAGAATAAAGACATGCTAAATTAAGCTCTTTCATACCTTCATAAAGCCAGTCACTCAGACCGTTCAATATCACACCCTCCTTCCCAGTTGAAACCAAACGGATGGATCTGTTCTCCACAGTGGCTCGGTAGTAGATGTTATTCTCAAATATAAAAATCTAGAAAAAAAGACAAACAATGCAATCAAAATTTGATGGATTTGCCAGGAGAGGTTTACTGGTTATGATACAGAAATTTACAATGTTATCGAATAACTATTTATTATTCTTTATTTTCCCCCTGAGGTCCACTTCTAATGTCAGAAGTTTTTTGCACCAATTCAATTTTTCATGACGTTAAAGGAACAGTACACCCAAAAATGAAAATTCTGTCATCATTTACTTACCCTCATGATGGTCAGAACCCATATGACTTTCTTCTGTGGAACACAAAAAGTGGATTTTTACAAATATTCTGGCCCATCTTTATCAATATAGTGGCAATTTATAGGGACTCACATTAATGCTTAAAAAAAGACAACATTTGTTTGTTTGGTTTGTTTCTCCCCAAAACATACCGTATGCTTTCAGAAGACTAGGAATAGGAATATGATGCATGAGCTACATGGACTACTTTATGATACTTTTGGGTCCTGTGGCAGTGTGAGCACAGGGGGACACCACAAAGGCATGGCCCTTGACGGCTCAGAAAACTGAATGCTCCATTAATCCGAATTCAAACCTCAGGATGATTTTATATCTAATTGGAGAAATTTTTTACACTTGATAGTATTTTTATTTTATTTTATAAACAATAATAGTTGCAATGATTTGTACCTGTGAATGGAAACCCGCCGCAGCAGTGTCTAATCATTTCTTAAACTCCTCACCCATCCAGTAATAAGCGACTGTGATTGGTCCATTCTGACCAGCACTGAGAAAAGTGACAGGTGTCACCTGACAGTGCTGTCAATGTGCTGCTTTAGCAGTGGTCTGGACAGTTATTTACAACCGATTAATGATATTAAAACTTATAACATGAATAAAGATTGAAATAAAGATTCAATGCACTGCACTATATCGTGAACTTGTTAGATATGAACTGACCTAAGGCAATTAAAAAAAACTGCAGTCACGTGTTGTTCAGTTGTATATAGCTTCAAATTATTTCTTTTTTTTATATGAAAAATTTAGCAAGGTCTGGACCTCGGTGACCTCACAGCTGGTTACAGTCATTCCTACATCTTCTCAGCGCATCTGTCTTTGTTCTAACTGCCGCTGATGATGCCTTTGCGGGGCACTTTGAAAGAAGAACAATCCATGCTGTAGGGCCGTTATAAACAGAATTCCATTAAGAATCACTTAAAGGGGTCACGTCATGAGGAATCATATTTTCCTTGATATTTTGACATATGTTTTTATAGTGGAAAGTGTACATTTCAGAACTCAAAACAATCCCCAATGCAATAAAAGCATTTATTGAAACCAAGTTACAAAAACGCTTCATTCTTTACTTACATGACCTCCCTACGTCATTTGGGAGCTTATTAATTCATGACCGCCTCTACAGCTCAAAAACATCAACACCTACAGTTGCAATCGAAATTATTCAACCCCCCCAAGACAGTAAGGATTTACAAAGCTAAGCTTTTCTAATGACCCAGAATTTTTCAACTTTACATCTGTATCAGTTGAGTGACACATTCAAAGTCATAGTGTGAATATATAACCTAATATTTCTAAATAGCAGGATTTTTTTAAAATACAGCCATGTCATAATTATTCAAACCCTATTGCATGTAGCTGTTTCTTAAATATGTAAGGCTACACAAGTAATTGTTTTAAAACAAAATTAATCATCAATCTGCAATGGCACTTACGTATTTAAGTTTTAAAATGTAAGTTTAGCGTTGTAAGCAAAAATGTATTTCTATGCAAAAAATGCAATTAAAAATAAGCTGTCTCAAAAGCTAATAGAGGAGATTATTTCATTACACAAGAAAGGTCATGGCTAAAAGTACATTTCCAAGGCACTTCAATTTCCAATAGACAAAGATGGCAGCACCATTCATATATTTTTTAAATATGGTACAACAGCAACCTTCTTGGGGTGTGGAAGAAAGCAAAATTTCACCAAGGGAAATGTTGACTTGAATATTCAAGAAGTAATTAGGAAAGACCTGTGGAGTCCTGGAAAAGGGTTTTATAGACGTAGGACACTAAACTGAAAATGAGTTTTAGACCCATGGGTCAGCAGTACGTCTGGAGTAAGATGACAAGGTGATGACAAGAACAACACCATCCCAACAGTCAAGCATGGAGGTGGGTCAGTCCTGTTATGGGGTGTTTTGCAGCTGCAGCAAACGGATATCCTGACTATGTGACTGACACCATGGATTCTTTCAGGTATCAGGCCATTTTGGCATGAAGAATGTGATGCCTTCAGTGTGTCCTGAAGCTCGGTGATCACTGGAATTTCCAGCAAGACAATAACACCAAGGAGACATCCAAGTTGTCCAAAATCTGGTTCAAGGATAGGTTGTGGAATGTCCTTAAATTTAATGATGAAGTCCATCATTAAAATCCCATTGCAAACCTTTGTTGGGATTTCAAGGAAGCAGTGGCAGCACAGAAACTAAAGAATGTCAATGAGCTGGAAGCTTTTGCTCATTAGAAATGTATAAAAATTCTAATAGAGAGGTGTCCGAAGCCTGAGAACACTTACCTGAAACATTTATTTGCTGTTATTAAGGATAAAGGATGCTCCACAAATGATTGACTTTGGGGGTTGAATATTTTTGACATAACATTTCTGGAGAGAATTAGTTATTTTTTATTTTTAAGTTTGGGTAACTGAACTCTTTGTTCTTAGAATCACTCAAATGTGTATTAAAAACTTACTTTGACTGTTTACTGAGGTTTTAGTTGATGTGTTTTAATTCACATCACCAGAATGTATTGCTGGTCAGAGGGGTTGAATAATTTTGATTGCAACTGTACTTCACATCATCGCACCCTTGGCCCCACCCAGTGGTGCTTCAGTTCCTAAGCTGAGAGTGAAGGACAAAGAAGGCCTACTGTAGCCTAACTATTCCTGAACACCAAATAGGACCAATCTGGAATATTTTCAATTATTTTTGTATTTAAACATGCACAGACACATCTTGGACTGCTTGGCACATATCTTGCGCCTCTTTTAAAAGACGTGGTGTCAAGTTACAACTCTGAAGAGGACAATCCACTCTCTGTCATTCAGTTGCTGCCTCTTGTTGTGTTGAGCACAAATGCGTCATGGACATGTTCTTTCGCCCATCTGCGCTATTTTTAATTGTTGGTGTATGAAAACATGCGCTGGAAGTCTTTAACCGTTTAGATGTGTTTCCGGTGATGTGCATTTCAGTGCAGGATGATACTGGAAACTGGATGTGTATGCGTAGTTTACACCATGCTTTGTAGCACTTTTGCACCACCAACTATGTATGTGCGTCATATGGATGTGTCTACAGCGTATTTTAGCGTGGATTGCTTGTGAACAGTCATAAAACAATTCAAGCTTTGCAAAGGAACTTTTATTGAAGGATGGGGCAGTTAAAAACACTTGGACCCGATGCAGTCGGAAGTACATTCCATTAATAAATATTTCAAATGTTAAGACTGTTTGATAGTTTCTAAACTGTTAATTTGTGTTGTTGGCAGTAGTAGCACCAGCGCGTGCAGCACAAAATGGAAAAGGACATCTGTTTACTGATGGCGCAATGTGCCGCAATGGTAGACAGCATCACTGATGATAAAAAGGTTCTATTGCTTTTGATGCGACGCGACTCTCATGTCCAGTGTAGACAGGGTGTGAATGTTAACAGTTGTGCTAGAGATGAACAGTTTAATATATTCAGATGCAATGTATTCGATGTGCATTATATGTAACCCCTGAAATGTAGTTTTATAATGTTGTGGAGCTTGTTCATTCTCTTCTAGTGATGTCCAGTTCGTGAACTAATTGCTCTATTGAACCGGTTTTTTTTAGTGAATGAGTTGATCTAGTTCACCAAATCGGACTGAATCGTTTGAAACAATTAGAGTCTCACGTCAACACTGATCCACAAGTTACTCTATCTTAAACTGTCTCTTGGATGTGGCGATAACCGGGAGTAATATGATGCTAGAACTGGTGATATCTGCATTTGCCAACTCTTTTTTGCAATGAACTGCTCCAACTAGTTCACAAATCGGACTGAACCCTCGGGATGCAACAGCTCGAGTCAACAGTACAATGAGTTGCTCGTAACTGTTCTCGAGTCAACAGAACTGAACTGAGAATCGCCTCTTTCGGAGGCGTCCGGCGTACTGAGAATCGATGAGCTGCTGACATTGAGCATGTGTGTGATTAAGGGGCAAAATGTATGTTTCAGGTGTATTTTGCTGAACAACAGAGAGTGTAACAAATAAAATATACTGAAAATATGTTTATGACTTGATTGTATTACTGCTTAATCAACGTATGAAGATGATCCAGTCTACAGCTCTCAAGTCAACAGTACACTGATCCGAGGACAGCAGCTCTTGCATCAGCAGTACATTAAGTCATTCGCAGCAGTTCTCGAGTCAACAGTACACTGATCTGAGGACAGCAGCTCTCAAGTCAAAAGTACATTGAGTTGATCACAGCAGTTCTCGTGTCAACAGTACACTGAACTAATAATCGCCTCTTTTGGACATCAGTGAGCAGCTGATGAGCATGCGTGAACAGATGACTTGAATGAGGGGGCGAAACGTTTCAATCGCGAGATGTAAACTAATATTACTATTGAGTATTGTGCATGCAGATTATATCTGAAGTTGTGATGAGCTGGATCATGGTTTCTGTAAAAAAGGGTGAGTTGATTAAGACCAGTTTAATCACTTTATATGCTTTAGACATGTAGAACATCCGCGTTTGTATATCAGTGCCAGTATTGGAGGCTTTAGGTGCAAAACTTTAATGTAGGATGTATTGTAAGATCACTGAATGAAAAACTGATGACAATAAACACCCTTATTATTATAACTTAATTAAATAAAATGTTATAATCAGCAATATGCCCTTACATATGGCTTTACTGAATGTGTTTGTGCATGTATTCTACAACGCTGGCGTATTAGCATTATATATAATGACGTAAATGAACTGGTGAATCGGTTTTTTGAACCAGTTCATTGAAACGAACCTTCCGAAAGAAACGGTTCATGGAAAAGAATCAGACTTCCCATCACTATTCTCTTCAGATTGAGTTTCGAAAACAGCTGTATTTGAGGGGCTGGGGGAAGACAATAAAACTACATAAAAAAAGAGCATTTCATGACCCCTTTAAAAAGTCAGTTGTGAATGACCGTTATCACCTTTTAGCCCTCTGAAGCTCTCAAAGTGGAAGGTAACTCAAAGGAAGCATAGGGATGATCACTTCTGAGTGGAATGCGGGAGCTAGATGTGAGGAAAGTGGCTAGAGATTATTTTTCACTGCAGGCATTTTGAGGTGTCTTGGGATGTACAGCTTAATTGTTCTTTATTTTTTATTTATATTAGTGTTTTGTGATGCAAACCATTGATATATTGAACTTTTACTCACATTTTTCCATCCTTTCCACACATCAAAAAACAGCTAAAGATTTGGTAAAATTTGACGTTATATTTTTATTAAGGGTTTTTACGAATATTGGTATCTAGTCAGCTTTCTCATATTACTTTATGAAGTGTGTAACATGACCTTATCGTGACTGGATGTGCCAAGCTTCTGATCACACAATTGGCTCCATTGACGTTGTTTGTAGTGTCATTGTGTCCCCATGATATGACCCCTTTATAGATATTATATAAACTGACAGTGAATAAAAGATGACAGTGCTTCAAAAGACAGAGACCTCATACAGATTCTAAGGCTTTTTTTAGTGTTTTTTTTTTTCTTTGTTGGAGTGAATGTCAGTATCAAAGCCAGGACTGTGTCTAAGAGGAACCTGGTGGATTCATTTTAAAAATGACCTCCACAGCCATGTCTCTAAAATGACCTCTGCGTTTAGAAATAAATATGAACACTGCTCAATATCACTTAAATAAGTTCCTGAGGAAGATGACAGGCCATTTTCATTTTTTCTCAGAAGAGAACATGATCACATGGTAAGTTGGAATGTTCTTTACAGATGTTCCACACCCTGACATTGGCCCCATTATGCCGAGTTACTGATCAAGTTAGCATCATCTCCAATCAGACATTTTTGCATCGGTTCAAATATGTTTACCTTCTCCTGTGGTATGACCGGAAGTGGTGAGACCCAGATTCACACCCCGCATTGAAACCAGGAAGAAATCGTGTTCGCATAATCAGCGATAAGCTTAATTTGGAGTATACATTTTCCTATTTTCACTCCATTGACTGTTATATGCATTCCCTTTTCACTGTATTACATCCTTTACAGTTAAAAACAACTAGCTTTTGGCGCCCTCCTGTAGGGGCTCCAAAAAAGTCAACCTAACCCAAATTTCCAAATTTACTATGTGATCAGTCTAGAGGAGAACCATCCTGGATCAAACCAAGAAGCTTTGAATGTTTCAAATTTGGGGGTAGCAGACATAATTGGGTATGATACTTTATTCAGTCTTTAAATGCCAAATATTTACTCAGACAATGATCCAATACATTTAAAATATGAATTAATGAATAGTGATAATGATCTGAATAACAGCTAATTTTATTTGAACTTACCTACATTTTCCTTGTTAGCACAGATGTGTGAAAGTAACTGTCATTTGACACACCTCACATTATCATCACATTAAGATCCTTTAATGTCAGATATTTTTGGGTTTGTATCTACTACTATACTCTAATACACTAAAAAGAACACCACAAACAAAACACAGCTTTCAAAGCAAATCAGGTAACAAATTGATAATAGAATCTGAATTTCTTTAGGGTTTATGTAGTAAACATGACCTCTGAAGACCATAAACAACCAGTGTGAACATGTAGACTTTTAATGATTTCTAGCATTAAGTTTTCACTTCATTACATTTATTATCAAAACAGAAGCTGGATAGCTAGAAAATTTGGCACCCAGGCCAACTGTTGGTCAATACTTCTAAATGCATTTAATTCTCATCAGTGTGTTTGTGAGTTTTTAAGGCCACATCCACATTAATACGTTTTAGTTTGAAAAAATCTAGTTACGTTTTGTCCTTCTGTCCACACTGAGGTGGCGTTTTTGTCCAGCGAATACAAAGCTTTTAGAAAACGCTCTTTCAAGTGGATAAATTTGTAAACACCTTTGCGTTGTAGTGTGGATAAGGAAAACAGAGATATTCAAAATCGATTTTGTATTTGTTGTCATGTGATACATTTAACCCAAAACAATTAAGATGGCGGCCCATGTTGTAGTGGCGTTGTTGTGCCTGGTATCCACTTTGATAGCGTTGTTAAAGATAAATGTTACTTTGTACCACCTTCAGGTTTACTAGGAATTGCTGTCAATGAGGACAATTGCGTTTCAGACCGTACATGGAAATGACACCGGTCCACGCTTCCTACGTTTTTCCCCGCATTTGCAGTATAAGCGTGTGATGAGGAGGAGGGTCAGGCCGGGCCAGGCCATGAGGACACACGCCCGGAATTGGGCTAATCAGCCAGAAGGGGGATAAAGACGAGCTGGAGGCGCCAGTTTGAGAGAGAAACACATGCGGCCGCTGTGTGTGTGTCTATGTGTTTGTGTTTAAGTTGATTCAAGTTCATTTATGTTATTAAAACTAATGTTGACTGTTCATCCAGTTCCCGCCTCCTCCTTGCCCACCTTACCCCATTATATTGGTGCCGAAACCCGGGAGGGAGGAGAGATTTGCTTTTGCGGAGTCCTCGCCGCTGCTATCCACCAGGGGAGCAGCCACAGCTGTCTGCCTGGGGACAGAGGGGTCGCTGCCGGCCGCCAGGGGAGGAGCGAGCTGTTGTCAGCCAAGAAAGGGGAGGAGCCGTTCCGTCCACTAGGGATCAGAGGACTCGCTGCCATCCGCCAGAGGAGGAGTGAGCTGTCATCTGCCAAAGGTCGGAGGAGTGGCTGAGGATCAGGTGACGGCGTGTCCGGGGACCGGCAAGCCAGTTTTCTCTCTCTCCTCTCTCTCTGTTGCTCCGCCCCCCTCGTCTCTCCCAGGGCTCCAGAAAGGCAGGGAAGACCTGCCTTTAAAGTTGATTCAAGTTCATTTATGTTATTAAAACTTCCGTTGACTAAGTTCCATCCGGTTTCCGCCTCCTCCTTGCCCACCTTACCCCATTACAAAGAATTTTCAGACGTTTCAGTGTGGACGAGCAACTTTTGGAAAACATTTGAAAATGTCAGTGTGGACGGAGATGTTTAAAAAAAAAAAAAAAAAAAAAAAAAAGTTTGTCAAATTTATCCAGATTAATGTGAACATAGTCTAAGACAACTATTGGCTGTTTAAAGTAGCATAGGACCTATATATTGTTAAATGTTATGGCTGCAGATTTTCATCCTGTTTGTGAATATCTATACTGTTGCAATCTGATTTCTATAAATCAATAGAAACCCAGAGTCCTTGTAGTTGTATTTCATCATGAAGTTCTTCATGCTGGGTTTGTGTATGCATTTTGCTTGGAGTTAGTGTGCTGCAGTGGATGTGAGTGGTGTCAATAACACATCAAAAAGAGCAGTGAAAGTGGACTGGCTCAGGAGAAGCATCGATTCGTAATCTCTTTGAAACACACCACAGCCACTTCAAACTGCACTGGATGACACTCACTGATCTATACAGGCGTGGTTTAGCCTAAAGAACCACAACAAACAAAGCAAACTTAAATGTGGCTTATCATGGAAAACATGATTGTGTTTTTCATCTCACATTTGCTTTTATGAGACTACCGGTTAGGTTAAGGTTTAAAGGGGTCATGAAATGGAGAATCAAATTTTCCTTGATATTTAGACATATAAGAGGTAACTGTACTATAAAAACATTCTGTAAATTTCAGAACTCAAAACTTCCTCTCCAGTCTAAAAAGAGCATTTATAGTCGCCACCCTGCTGAAACATCTCGTTTTGAAATATGTCTGTTGGTGACGTCACGAGATATTGCTCATTTGTATTTACACATCCCACAATATAAGTCATTGCACCCTTGGCCCCGCCCACTGGCGCTCAGTTCGAGAGAGCAGGACAGACAGGCCTAGTGTGGCTAACTATTCCTGAACACCAAAGGGGACCCATCTGGACTATTTTTAATTATTTTTGAACATTAACATTCACTACTGAGACGTTTTTGACTGCTGTCATGTATCTTGCTGCTTTTAAAATACGCAGTGTCAAGTTAAAGTCTAAAGAGCCATTCGGTTTCATTCAGCTGCTCTGCTTCTTGTTGTTTTGAGCACAAATGAGTCACGTGCGTGTTCTTTCGCACATCTGCACTATATTTTTATTGTTAGTGTATGGTGGGAACCATCTCCAGGTCCAACTGCTCAGGTGTGGCTGTGACATGGCATGGAGCAGGCTGAGGTGTTGCTGTGCATAGTGTGTAAACCCTGAGATTGAATTTTATTATGTTGAGGAGGTTGTTCATTCTCTTCAGATTGAGTTTCAATTATGGCTGTATTTGAGGGGATGCACAATGTTAGCCAATCATAACAGTGGGCGTTTGTTGAATTTTAGAGGCGCTGAGACCAAAACCGAGCGTTTCAGTCAGAAGGCCACAGCCAGGGTGGAAAATTATATATTTTTATCATATATTACTATTACTAAAGTTGACTGTTTTGGTGCAGAAGACTTTACTAACATTATCAGTGGACCTCAGGGAAGATAATAAATTATATAAAAAAAGATCATGACCCATTTAAGGTTTAGGGTAGGGAGGTCAGTTTTGTTGATTTAAAACTTGATAGAGCTAAAACCTTATCTGTTTGGGAGAACATTTAACTCACTTTTGGCACCACATAGTGGACATTTCACCTTGGAAATGCACCGACATATGTAAGAAACCATGTAATATCATTTGTTGCCACAGTTACATAATTTTTATGAGCTCAGGCTGACTCTTAAAGGTTAAAAAAAAATAAAAAAATATTTAAATTCCAAGAGTCAGAGAGGGGGTGGAAAATGGTGATATTAAAAGCTAAATTATGATTGTGGTAAATTTGATTAACCTTGTTTAAAATAAAAGAACAATTATTATGTGAGCTATAAATTAAAAAGGTCCAACTGCAGAACTGCTTCTATGTTAATTCACAGCTCAAACATGTTTCAATAGACTTTAATGACCTACCTTGACAGCTAGAAATACAAAATGCTTTTTAATGTTGTTTTCAAGACACTATAGTGGAGCTTTGTAAGAATGTGAGGGTCTCAAGGTGACTTTAAAAATAATGACAGGGATGCAGTATGGAGATTTCAATAGCAATGCAATCTACACAAACATCTGTTTCTAAAACATTTTAATTTCCTCTATGAAATGTTTCTCTTGAATGATTGGATAAGCAATGAAATGCCAGTTAAGAAATGGCTTTCAGATATTTACTAGAAAGCACAAAAATTAATCACAGCAAACATAACTGAACTAATTGTGAAAATATTCTCACACCAGGTCGATGAAAAAGTAAAAAAAAAAAAAAAAAAAAAAACAACAGAAAATGAGAAAAATGCAGAGCACACGATTATATGATGAGCTGAATAAATCATAATTAAGTTTAAAACGTATTATACTCTGCTTCAGTTCAAGGTGTTCTGAATTGAAAGCTAAACTTTACTGGAAAAACAGTTGAGATGACAGTTGACATGCATGAGTCTACAGAAGATACTGTGTACATTTAAATATGGCCTGTCACAGCAGGTTTGACATCAATGACAGTACAATTTTGTTATATATTTAAATGTACTCAATTTTCTGCAAAACATCTCATTTTGTGTTAAGTGGAAGAAATAAAGTCATACAGATTTGGAACGACATATGTGTATGAGCAAATCATGAAATAATTTAAATGTTTGGGTCTACTGTTCCTTTAAGACGATAAGAACGCTAACAGAACAATTACTCTGTTTTTGGTGCATCTAGGACATTGAATGACTGGATAGCCTAATTATTTAATATCACACACATAACTCACAAAGTCCCTGATATAATCTGAGCTGGTGAGTGTTCCTACAGATGTGATGTCATAAATTGGGTTGGAGTCTTTTTGAGAAACAGCGTGTGTCTGTGAGTTCTAAAAACCACAGAGATTATTTCTAGGAAGATTGTGAAAGAGTGAGGAGAAGGAGACAGAGGGACAGACATGTGATTCATGTGTTCTCATGGAAGTGTTGGCTCCTTTAAAATGATTTCTAGTGGTTGAAGTAGCTCCACAAGATGGTAATTGTTGTTTACCAGCTGCTGGCCTTGTGGCCCCCAACCTGCAAACTGCAGATGAGCGTTTCGCACTTCTGGAGGGTTCAGGATCCATGTTTCCCTGTGGAAAAAATAAATAAAAATAAAATAAAATAATAAGAGGCAGAGACATTCACACACCCGACAGACAGTAGAAATGGGCCAACTACATATTGTCAAAATTTACTAGTCAATGAGTTTTCTGAAAGAAAGAAAAAAATATTAATTCAAAAATAAAAATATAAATAAATAAATCACTTTTCAAACTGACAAATAGCCATATTAAAAGGGTTTGGGACCAACATGATCACATAAGAAATTGCACGCTGCTTCTGAATTTTCATATCCCCCATAAGGCATTTTTGCATCAATTCCAGTGTGTTCACCCTGTGGCGCTACTGACAGCATCTTGTGTGAACAACCGACGAGACACAGGTTCTGGTCCTGTGGAATCCAGAAAGTAATTTCCAAATTTCCAATGTACATAACATGACACACAATGGTGAGTCCAAATCGGAAGTCGCAGTTCTGCTCTAAAATTACATTTTTACTCCACTGACGGTTAGGTTAAAGGTTAGGGTCTGGGTTGGGGTTAATAAAATATTTATTCCTCCTTGCGAGTTGCAGAAAAAACAATGAGACGTAATACAATGGCTAAAGTTGTATATCTGCATGTGTGTAAAGACCAACAGTTGAAAAATATCCAACAATTATTGTCTTGAAATTTACTGTTGAAGGCAGTGGATTTGTTACAAAAGCAGTCCTTTGATGGCTCTATCAGCGGTGCATTAAAAGAGATGAATTTAGAGACTTCTTAAAGAGGGTTTAAGCATGCAGTCTATCCAAGCTAACAGTTACTTTTACTGTTAGCACACTATCAGTATGCTAAAACCCTCTCTGACAAGTTGTGTCTCTAATTTCACCCCTTTTAAAGCACCGCCAGTCGTTGATGATTGTTTGACTAGTCAGTTGTTGGATAAGGAGTCAACTAGTTCAGAGGTTTTCAAACTGGGGTCTGTGGAAAGAAATTAAAGGAAAAAAAAAAGATTTTACAAAATGTATTTTTTAGGGCAGTCAAAGTAGTCATTAACATAAGAATCTAAACATTTTTACTAGTTAACACACTTATCGAATTTTACATTATATCTGATTCAGTTTGTTTTATAAAGGCTGGTCAGAAATCCTGTATTATGTCATTCAAATTCAGTGACTGCGGCGACATATTTGAACAAATTATATAACGTGGTGAAATACATGTATAGCGGCAGTTCCAAAGTGAAATGTGTGGGTGCCTCGTGCCGCCCCACCACAAGATGCTGCCGCCCCCCCGCAAGATGCCACCCTGGGCAACTGCACATGTCGCCCATGCCTAAATTCGCTACTGTGTTGTCTTTAATATATCACACACTAATACTTTATTTAGAATAATACTTTATATACTTAATATTACTTTTATTTTTCTCACACAGTATAAATTGTTCTATCTACATAAAAATATATATCTGATTTAATATTTTAGAAAGGGAGTCCCTCAAATGGGGATCATCATATTTGGGGTTCCATGGCATTAAAATGTTTTTGAAAAACCTAGTTGTCCATCCTGTCCCATCCCTAAAAGACAGATATGTAATTAATTAAACATTCATGTCTTCAAAGGACTAACAGACTATACTTCCTGTATCCTGTGCAGTGAACCATTTGCCAACTGATATTGATTTCATCATGGTGTACAACACAGTGCAACACAACAGCACAGGGAATAAAGCACTGTGAGGGAATTCCTGCAGCAGCAAATCTAAAGGTTATAGTATATCCCCATCTGCTGTTAAATCCGGCCGGGGCGATAGCCCAGCGCTGTGTCAGCATCTGCTCAGTTTCACACAGCTCATAAATATAGTTGCTTTATTCTGCTGTCATTTACATAAGTGTTGTGCCTGTAGGCTTAAAAATTACAGGTGATACAAGCTGTACGTCTCTGTGCTAATCACAGAACAGATGGGGCGGTTAAAAGTGTGGTGGTACGGACACAGGTTAGCAGTATAGACAGATTACATCCTCTGAATGGATTTAACACGACATGAACTATAATGGTAAAATGCTGCATCAATTTTTTTCTCCGTTGGTTGTATAATGATGACAAATGGACTTTTTATATTGGTGAGCTCAGCAACTTACGGAGTTTCCAGACTGCAAATGATGTAGTCCGCAGTGAATGAGTGCTGGTAAACCTGACAATTTGAATGACACAAAGACGAATAGAGACAGAAAGACAGAAAAAGAGGGATAGAGAGAAAAAAAAGAAAATACATTTTGAGAAAAATGCTTATTGACATTGCCAGCAATAAGCCACAATATGTTACAGTGATTTAACCAGAGTTAAGGGCTATTGTTATGGCATGATTTTAATGTGGTTAAATCATGGTAACACACAGTCTTAATAATCTTTTTGCTTTTACAAAATGGTGACAATCCCAGAATGTTAAAATTTTCAATAAAAAAGTCATTTATTATTAATAATTGCAATAAATACAAATCTTCCACCATATAATATAGTTAATTAGCCTTAGACCTGAAACATACTCTGTAAACGCAACACTTCTGCTACATAAGCTCAATTACACACATTGTTGTGTTCCAAAATGCCTTTGGCTCAATAAATAAAATAGCTGGCTGGTAACTTTATTAGAAACGGCAACATTACATAGTCTAAGTGGAATCGTAAGAATGATAATCTGACACTCGCTGGGGGGTTCAAATCAAAGATATACAAAAAGTCTAAAACATTGTTGGAATTTTTGCTATCAGAGGTTTACGTAGGATGTTTTTTCCCCTCCAGAACCTTTCTTGCGTAAGGCCACAAAAATGAAAATGTGAGGAGCAAAATCACAGTGTCTTGTGATGGGTGGCATTTATGAGAGACACAATGAACTATGTTGTTTGTCACAAATATTTAAGAAAATGCTATGTTATCTATGTTAAAATGTTTTTTTATATCATTTTGTTGATTTAAAAAAAAATACATTTTTGAGTTTCCTCACAATAGTTTTGCGTTTCCTCAAATTATTTTGGGTTTCCTCGCAATAGCTTTATCCATCTTGTTTATTTATTTATTTATTTTTATTCCCTTTTCTCCCAATTTGGAATGCCCAATTCCCACTACTTAGTAGGTCCTTGTGGTGGCGCGGTTACTCACCTCAATCCGGGTGGAGACAGTCAGTCCGTGCATCTTATCACGTGACTCTTTGTGCATGACACTGCGGAGACTCACAGCATGTGGAGGCTCATGCTACTCTCCGTGATCCACACACAACTTACCACACGCCCCATTGAGAGCGAGAACCACTAATCGTGACCACGAGGAGGTTACCCCATGTGACTATACCCTCACTAGCAACCGGGCCAATTTGGTTGCTTAGGAGACCTGGCTGGAGTCACTCAGCACACCCTGGATTCAAACTTGCGACTCCAGGGGTGGTAGTCAGCGTCAATACTAGCTGAGCTACCCAGGCCCCTAAAAACAGTTGTTTTAAAATAAATAGCTTTACAAAAGTTAGGCACCAATGACATTAGACTAGAAGACTGCTAGTCATATCAGATAAATCAAATGGAAGCTATTATAACTTATAAATTATAAGCAGGCAAATAGACCAAATTAGTAACTGGTTTAGAGATTGGCATTGTTACCAGCATATAAAGTTTTTTTATTTGTACTTCCTTGAAAATGAAAGCACTGCAGTAACACAATCCATAATAAAATGCCCCATTAGAGTGGCTAACTCTATCTAACGAACTACCGCACTAAGAGAGCTACCTGGTTAACTATCGGTCCAATAAAATATCTTATAGCAAGAAAAACTCCATCTCTGGGTTTTAAATCCTTTAAGATCTCAGAGTTGTCACCACCTCTAAAAAGCCAATCCAATGTTGTATCGTGTTTTATTACGGTCTCTGTCACTTTACCTTTTTGCTTGCAGACTCTTTTTAGAGGTTTCTTATTTTGAAAACAGGCAATTCCCCAGAGGTTTGCCATTTTGAATGATCCATGGTCAATTTCGCTCATTTGTTGTGGCTACAAGCTTCCGCTTCAAGCTACTACCACACCTATCACCGGACATACACGCGCTGTATTAACTGGACCTTCTTTTCTTTACAGACATGACGTAAACACGCACAGACAAATGATAAAACTAAGCAATTTCCTGCCAAATCTGTCCCGACAGCTCTAATATATAAATAATTATTATAGGCTTACCATAGTGAATCGGCAAAGGCAAAAACATGGTTTGGAAGAGAGATTGTTGGTGTACTTGCTCAATGAAATTTTGTTCATTTCTAACAAACAATTTAAATAAATAAATAAAATAGTGTTGCTTTAAATGATAGATTAAGCTTTTACGAGGAAATACAAATTTTTGAGGTAACGCAAAACTATTGCGAGTGAAAGCAAAGCTCTTTCAGAAAATAAATTCCCTCCGTGTCCTTTAAGGGGCTCTGTAGAATAATTATTGGCACATCGTGCCCCACACTCGCTATTTTGAAAACAAAAAAGCTTCGCAGACCAGACTTTAGTGCATTTGTCTTATTACCACATCATAACTTAGAAGAGCACCAACTAAATTATCAAGTATCTGAAAGTTCACCTACAACCTTTTTTCTTTTAATCCTCATAACTCATCTTAGCCCAATGGCTTATTTTAGCCCAGTCCCACCAATTGGCTATTTTAAGGCTTCGAACATGGCTTGTTCAATCAGAATTTAACACCGGAACTATTTATTTTATAAATTCACAGTCCATCTGGTTGTAAAGAGACAGGCTCATGGAGTGCAGTAACAGGCTCTTTGTTGTATCACTCTGAGGACAGTGTCAACATCTGTCTGTAAGTCAGAGGGCTGACCGTAGCATATGCTCACTGCTGACATGAGTATGACACATGTTCTGTTGGACGGCGTTAATACAGTCAAAGTGAAGCTTTGTGAAGGGCAAGCAGTACCATAACAGAGTTTGAGAATGAGGGGCGTGTTATGAACAAGTGTGTGTCTGTGTGTGTGTAGCACACTCTTTTCTTATCATGTGTGTTAAATGTTTTGGTGTCACTCTCCAAGCGCCGATGACACTTCTCCTGTCTTTCAGCTCTGTAAGACAGCTGTTGTGATCTAAACTTTCTCACCATCTTCTGCTCAGACCTTTAGTGTGTCTGGCTCAACCTTCATTAAGAAACTCTCTGCTGTGTTTGCTCTTGATTAACTCTTGAGGTATCATGATGCTGAGAAGAACAGAAATCCATAAAGGATCAAAACATGTTTCTCCCCACTATTTCATACTGTCTGGGTATTTTCTTTTGGTGCAGACCCAAGTTTGTTGGATGTCAGAGTTTCATTCGTTGAGCTGGTGTGTAAGCACAAGGAAGTTTTTGTAACTTGAGTGTGATGCAGGGTAACCACATCCAAACAGACCTGAAAATGGGTGTCTGGGGTAATGGTTGACCAATTCATCAGTCAGGGTGATTATTTGGCCATTTTAACCATGCTCGCCATGGCAGATTAACCGAAGTGTCAGTTCTATGATCTACTGACAGCTTGTCAATGGATAATAAATATATTCTGTTATTTAAAGATGTGTTTAATAAACAATGTGCAAAATCTTCATAAAATGTCAACAATTTATGTATGTCTTGTTTGCTAGTATGAAATGAAAACTCTAAAGATGTAAAATAAAAAAATAAAAAAATACTTTTGGCTAATAAAAGCACATCTTGACTCTACAAAGTGCTAATAAAGTGCTTAAAGGAATGCTCCAGGTTCAATACAAGTTAAGCTCAATCGACAGCTTTCACTTTGTACCATAATTAATTTCATTTCAAGACAGATACAAAAAAACACAGGCCTCACCGGCTGAACATTGTAGGCCAACAGAACGAGTTTCATATCTGGGGAAACCTCATAAATGCTGGCTTTGTACATTTCCTGGAAGAAAAAAAGGACAGAGAAAAGGCATACAAGATATTTTACCATACAATTTAATTAGCACATTCCTTAAATTACTTTGGCAGATTGTTTCTCGCAGTAACAGGGAAATTTTGGCATTAATCAGAACCACCACTCTTTTTCATTCTGAACTAACACATTGTGTGTTCTTGCCTTCCCTGTTCTTACACTGATGCTGAATTACAACTCACCATACTCTCTTTAATGATCTGAGCTTGTTAACAAGCTACACAGAACATAGCGCAAATGATGGATGGTTTCAGCTCTATTAGGAACAATAGAACTGTCAGCACTGTGATATGCTGACTGAGACAATGGCGTAATTTATACTGCAGAGCATGTAGTGTGCTAATGCTTGAAAGTGCACGCATGTGCTTAAAACAACACGAAACATTCACAGTGCATTTATCTTCCATAATGTGACGTATTGCCTAGTGAAACTGAATGTACATGAAAAACAGAAAACAATGCAGGGCAGAATTTGATTGTCCACTGGGGTTGTGAATGTTAGGCTGTGATATTATTGCTTTATATTATTTTGCTCTGCCTGAGGAAAGTTGTTCTATAGGGAGAGATTAAAAAAAAAAAAAAGCAAACGTTTTTTGTTCCCCCCTTTAGAATACAGTACAGTGTTCCACTAATTTTAAAGGTAAAATTTAAAGGGTTATACTATTGTGGACGAAAAAAGAGAAGGAGTAAAATGATTAAGAACACTTACAAACTTCCTGTTGGTCACCAGGATTGTACTCTCGTTGGTGTCCATGTTAAAGCGAACCACATCGCCATCACGGGTACGATACAGGAGTTCATTACCTAAATGGAGAGATGATGAGAGACACAATTAGTGGGAAAGGGTGGGGGAAAATGCATTAGTGTGTAAAACTGTGTGCTCTGAAAGTTATTTTCAGGTCGCTGTAGACTGTCTTTTACTTTCTCTCTTCTGTCAATAATCAAGTCAATGTGCATTTCAAAGTTCACAAGCTGTACCAGGGGGACGACAGTTAAACTGGAATGATAAAAGTTTTCTTTTAAGGTTTTCAGCTAGTGACAATGACTTTGGAAAGGACATCAACCAAAATTCTCTTTGAAAGGTCTGGAATGTCAGACATGGCCCTCATGAGAAGATCGCAAATTGAGCAAAAATTGAGCTTTTTTTTCTTTCCTTTTTTTTTTTTTTTTTTATAAATCATGCATAACTAATCATTGATAAGAGGTGACACAATTACCTTCACAATAACTTTAAAGCCAAAGAGGAAAGCACTGAAATCACAGCAATTCTAATGGGTCAGTTTGCTACGGTCACATGGAATGCAATTAACACTTTTTTTTTCTTCTACGAATGCATTTTTTTTTTTACCTTTATTTAACTAGATTTGAATATTTTTTACAAAGAGAGACCTAGACAAAAAAGGCAGCAACCAGATCTAGAGAGCATACCACATAAATCAACATACAACCAAAAGATTCTAATTCCTTGGACTTAACTATCATTTTAAATTCACTAAGATTAATAAGATCTTGAAGTTTAAGGACAGATTGCAAATTGTTCCAAGAAAATGGTGTTGAAAACAATAAAGACTTTTTACCCATTTCAGAGTAACATTTAGGAGTACGATATCCTAAGCGTAGTCCATAAACACAACATTTCTGCATCATCGAAAACAGATAAATAACTAGGTTATATTCCTGAAAGTGCTTGTAAATAAATATATACCAATGACTAAGTCTATGCATTAAAAATGATGGCCATTCGACTTGAGTATAATGTACAGTGGTGAGTAAGATTTGAGCAATTAGTAATAAACGTTAAGGCCTCATGGTAGACAACATCCAGCATATGAAGACAGTGCGCTGATGCATTCAATATGATCCGTTTCATTAGATGTCACCGTATGACTGCGCCGCCATGTTTGTGACCAAAATTCCATATACCTTCAGTGTGCTGCACTGTGGGATGTGGCAAAAGCCGGCTAAATTTTTTGTTTCTATTTATAAATCATGAAAAGGTGATACTGTTGTTTAATTACCAGAGCCAAAATGTAATTTTTCTTTCAATAAAGTTTTATATTTTAAGTGACACGGCTTCATTTCGCCGAAGTCAAACAGCGATGAAGGGGGAGAGCAGGGATAAAACACTTGTGGGTCTTTGCTCATTCATTCAGACATGTCAGTTATCTGTACATGTGTCAGTTATATTTATAACATCATCTATTCAGATACAGTTAAACTGGAAATGCACATAGGACGATGTTATTCATTACACCCAGACTGTATAAAGGCATGTCTTAATTGTAACACACTGTAAAAAAAAAACACTATAATGTGATGTAGGGCTTTACTGGTTGTTTAGATCAGTGTTACTATCAGAAATAATTGGTAATTATTTATTTAGTTATTAATTAATATTTAAATTAATTAATTGAATCTAACTCAATATAACCTCATATGGGGCTCCAGTAAATGTAGTGTGCTATGTTTAGGAGCGGGTTTGGTTATCAGCAATAATTAATAATTATCAAAGATAGTTAATTATTAAAATCAATAGAACATTGATGAGAATCAATGTTAGCTTTTTTTTTAATCCTTTAAATCAACAATTATCAAAGATAATCACTAATCATTAACATCAATGAAACATTAATTAAAATTAACACTAGCTTATTGATCCTTCAAAATCAACAATCATCAAATTATCAATTATCAAAAATCAATAGAATATTAATAAGGATTAATATTGATGGGGCACCACCCTAGAATTAGGGACTAATAACCAAATAGTAAAACAGCCACAATATTAGATTGTTTTCTTAGGAAAATCGACATCTGAAGAATATCGATTTTTTGAAAAAAAAAAAAACAATGAATGAAGGTTTGAATCCGAGCACTGACATCCCGTCAGCATGACACAGGTGTATCCAAAACAAACCAAAACACTTCTCTTTGTAATATAAACAAAGTTTATTTATGCAGTAGTATCAATTAATAATTAATACAATGCAGTCAATAAACTTCCAACAACTACAAACTAAACAGTGATATGATTAGATATGGAAACCAAAATAATCCTATAACACATAAGGTGTATGTGTGTGTGTGTGTGTGTGTGTGTGTGTGTGTGTGTGTGTAAGGAGGGACGTGCACAAAATGGCGGACGTGAGACTTCACGCGATGTCACGCGAGACTTCCCACCAGAGAATATGGCCGTGAATGTGGGCGGAGAGAAACCAGTCAATGGTGTCTACCAGTTTACCGCGTGTATCTGCTTGTACGATAGCTTAGGGACAAAGCTGAGCTTTATCACGAAGCTATCTACCAGCCAAAAATGTGCGCGAGAATGTTTTTGAGGGGTCGTGTGTGTGGTTAGTACGAGAGAGAGAGAGAGAGAGAATAAAGTGTTGGCCCCAAAGCCGATTTCGCGATCGTGGGAGAAAAAGCAGCTGTTAGTTTATCACTCAGAGACGGCGGTGGACGGCTCGTAAAGCGTCCCGTGGTCTTTGATTCTTTAATGGATAAACTCAGTGTGCCGGTCTCACTCACGATGGCGGAAATGCACAACAGTCCAATGTGGTTGGACTACAATACAGCAAATCTCATTCGTGATAATTAATACCCTGAGTGTTAGCCGGACTCGGTGGTCCGTAAACTGTACAAGCAATAACCTTGATACACAAGAATAACACACTATAATATTCTATCTCTGCCCAGACGTAACCTCTTACTTGAATCGCATGAGGACACAGACGAATGTGTGTTCATCTGTCCTTTAACTCCGACTCGGTTCCTCAAGGCTCGGGTGATGACGGGAGGCCGTTTCCTTGCTCTGTCGGCGGGCGGTATGGCTGTTGATTCTCGGCGGGCTGGCGGAGAAATCAGCGACGTCGACTTGATTAAAGATGGAAGAGAAATCTTTAATCTCTTCACCTCTGCAGGCAAACGGATGAAGATACGGATTGCTCGGTGGTCTCCTTTGGATCCGTTAGAGTGTTCGGTGGAACACAGAGTAATGTCAACTCGTCCAGCGAGATGGAGATTGTATGGCCACAGTTTCAAGTCGGACGTTACTTCCTTGTGCCACGAGGCTACACCTGAGAGCAGCGATCAGCTGCGTCTATGCACGGCGAGCAAAGTTGCTGGAAGCAAATCCCGGAAGCATTTCAGAGGTATTTTTACTCCTGATGATGTCATGGTTGAGGGACGTTCTGTTGTGTGCCTCATCCAATAGGAGTTGAGAGTTCGATCCTTTAGTGAGCAAGGCTTCATGGGATTTGTAGTCTGTTTTGGACTCCCTTTGTTTTTATCAGTAAAATGTATGACTTGGTATGTGGGCCTGAGTTAGGTTTTACGACTGTGTTAGGCCTGCCTTTGTCTTCTATCTGAATACATGAGGCCCAACAGTGAATATATAGTATATATTTAATGTGTATATTCTCATTTTAATCAATAAACAACACATCATAAGATCATTAAGCATAGACTTTATTCACACCACCAGACTACAGTGTAAACGTATTAATCTTATTCACTAATATGCCTCGGTTGCTTTCTGTGTATTCTTGTATGAGTTTAAAGCAGCTCTTACATTCATACAGACGGTATCATCACGGACGTTTTGTAATTACCGAACTGCAATGGGCAACATAGCTCCTATGATGAGAAGAACCAGGTATGCTTGAGGTCAGTATTAGGCAAATTACTTCCTGTTTTTGGTCCGTTTAGATGTCTTTGTTCCATGTTGCGTTCATATCAATTGAATCGCACCAGAGTTTGTTTGGAAACGGACTGAGACCCACTATTCAGGCGTTCTCGGTCCGCTTGTTTGGTGCACACCAAGGTTCAAATGGTAGGGTTCACACTTGTTCAAATGAATAGGCAATTAAGGTCACAGTTATTTAAGCAATATCACACGAGCAAGAGTGCGATATGGCCCTACATCAGCACTGCTGTGATTCGGCCACAGGCCGAGTGCCGTAGGTAATCATAGCAGTGCTGATTTAGGGCCATATAGCACGATTGCGAGTGTGATATTGCTTATATACAACAGTTCAATGAACAAGTACATTTATAAAAATTAGTAGTATGGTCATAAAAATGCATTTGTGCATGGAACTACTTTCTTACGTGACGGATCAGAATCTTCCATTGCTGGTTCAAACCAAATAATGCGTCCAAGCCTTCATTAGTAATTCAAAAATGTCACTTCATAAATAGTACCATGGCTTGTGCTGTTTCTGCCAAGTTATTGGATAAACAAGGATGGATGTGTGTGTGTGTATGTGTGTGTGTGTGTGTGTGTGTGTGTGTGTGTGTATGTGTGTGTGAGAGAGAGAGAGAGAGAGACGGAGTGTGTGCTATCACCTGTTGCCACTCCCAAGCAGAGATGCTGTCAGCTTTCTGAAGATCAGCTTTCTCAGTGGAAAAATAGCCATCCATGCAGGGGTATTTCTCCCTATTTCGCGGTAGCCGGTGCACAAGAGTCATTCACTATAGAAACCGCAATCTTCTCCACCATTTTAAAGAGCATGTCCTCTCCAATGTGGAAACTCCAGTAAGAGGTAAGTGCCTTGAGTTTGTGTAATTAATCAGTCTGTTGTGTCTCTCAGCTGTGATGACCCATAAAGTTGTTTGTTTAAAACCGTTTAAAGCCATTTCCAAGCTTTAGTAGTGCAGCAGTAATATGAGCGATCACGTAGTGCTATTGTATGTAAACACTGACTGACGCTGACTTCACATCACCTACCTGGCTCATATTACACACAAAAATGATCTTTTGCCACCACCTGCTGGCTAACATATGTAATGTCAAAAAATTACATGTAAAGAGACACATATACAGTAGCTCTTAACACATCTGCACTGCTCTTACACTTTAGTTTACAACGGCATGAACACAAGCGGAGTGATACACACAGTGAAGCGTCCGAGTGATGACGGTGTGAGACTATCAGTACTCATGGAACATCTCTTATCCAATCAGATTCGAGGACCAGAACTAACTGTTGTAAATAAAAACTTAGGACACTAAAGACACCTTTCTACTGACTCTGAAAAACACCAAAAGAAAGATGCCCAGGATCCCTGCTCATCTGCGTGAACATGTCTTAGGCATGCTGCATGGAGGCATGAGGACTGCAGATGTGGCCAGGGCAATAAATTGCTATGTCCGTACTGTGAGACGCCTAAGACAGCGCTACAGGAAGACAGGAAGGACAGCTGATCATCCTCGCAGTGGCAGACCACGTGTAACAACACCTGCACAGGATCGGTACATCCGAATATCACACCTGTGGGACAGGTACAGGATGGCAACAACAACTGCCCGAGTTACACAAGGAATGCACAATCCCTCCATCAGTG
Source organism: Myxocyprinus asiaticus (assembly GCF_019703515.2). NCBI lineage: Eukaryota > Metazoa > Chordata > Actinopteri > Cypriniformes > Catostomidae > Myxocyprinus > Myxocyprinus asiaticus. The sequence goes on along the minus strand of NC_059384.1, from coordinate 34,240,057 downwards.
CTCAGACTGTCCGCAATAGGCTGAGAGAGTCTGGACTGAGGGCTTGTAGGCCTGTTGCAAGGCAGGTCCTTACCAGAAATCATCGGCAACAACGTCGCCTATGGGCACAAACCCACCTTCGCTGGACCAGACAGGACTGGCAAAAAGTGCTCTTCACTGATGAGTCGCGGTTTTGTCTCACCAGGGGTGATGATCGGACTTGTGTTTATCATCGAAGGAATGAGTGTTACACCGAGGCCTGTACTCTGGAGCGGGAACGATTTGGAGGTGGAGGGTCCGTCATGGTCTGGGGCAGTGTGACATCCTCCTCCCTTAAGCTCATCCTGACATAACCCTCCAGCATGACAATGCCACCAGCCATACTGCTCGTTCTGTGCGTGATTTCCTGCAAGCCAGGAATGTCAGTGTTCTGTCATGGCCAGCGAAGAGCCCGGATCTCAATCCCATTGAGCACGTCTGGGACTTGTTGGATCGGAGGGTGAGGGCTAGGGCCATTACCCCCAGAAATGTCCGAGAACTTGCAAGTGCCTTGGTGGAAGAGTGGGGTAACATCTCGCAGTAAGAACTGGCAAATCTGGTGCAGTCCATGAGGAGGAGATGCACTGCAGTACTTCATGCAGCTGGTGGCCACACCAGATACTGACTGTCACTTTTGATTTTGACCCCCCCTTTATTCAGGCACATTATTCCATTTCTGTTAGTCACATGTCTGTGAAACTTGTTCAGATTATGTCTTAGTTGTTGAATCTTTTTATGTTCATACAAATATTTACACATGTTAAGTTTGCTGAAAATAAATGCAGTTGAAAGTGAGAGGACATTTTTTTGCTGAGTTTATATAGACAATAAAAGAGGACCAAGAACTGATTAGATTAGATTCAACTTTATTGTCATTGTGCAGAGTACAAGTACAGAGCAAATGAAATGCAGTTAGCATCTAACCAGAAGTGCAAGTATACATATATGTATGTATGTATGTGTGTGTATATATATATATATATATATATATATATATATATATATATATATATATGTGTGTTACTTGCACATCTGGTTAGATGCTAACTGCATTTCATTTGCTCTGTACTTGTACTCTGCACAATGACAATAAAGTTGAATCATACATACATACACACACACATACACACACACACATATATATATATATATATATATATATATATATATATATATATATATATATATATATATATATATAGACACATACACACACACACACACACACACAGTAATAGTGCAAGAGGTAGAGACCAGCTCAGTGCAAATGACAGGAATGTAAATAGATATGATGCATTGTACAGAGATGTGTGAATATATGACATCATGTGTAAATAGTGCAAAATGTGCAAAAACGGAATGAGATTGAGGATGAGGTATAAAATGGCATTTAGCATTGTAGTGCAAATTACATGGAACAGATCTAAACAGTTAAATGCAAGATAGAAGGTGCATAGGATTCAAGTATTAAAGGTAGTGTGCAAACAGCAGTAATAATGTAGCGCAGTTCAGCACCAGAGTTCAGTAGGTTGACTGCTGAAGGGAAGAAACTGTTTCTGAGACTGCTGGTGCGACAGCGAAGACTCCTGTAGCGTCTCCCAGATGGGAGAGGATTAAACAGTCCATATATTGGGCAGTTTTCACCACCCGCTGGAGTGCTTTCTGATCTGAATAAGTGCAGTTACCATATCACACTATGATGCAGTTAGTTAAGATGTTTCAATAGTGCAGCAGTAAAAGTTCAGCAGGATCTGGCGAGATGGATGAGCTTTCCTTAGTCTCCTAAGAAAAGTACAGATGCTGCAGCACTTTCTTGATCAGGGTGGAAGTGTTGAGGGCCCAGGAAAGATCCTCAGAGATGTGGACACCCAGGAACTTAAAACTTGGCATGTGCTCCACTTCAGTCCCATTTATGTAGACAGGGGTGTGTGCACGGCCTCTCTTGCTCCATCAGAAATCCACAATATGCTCTTTGGTTTTCTGGGTGTTAAGGGCTGGGTTGTTGTCGGCACACCACACTGTCAGGTGCTGAACCTCATTCCTGTAGGCAGTCTCATCATCACCATTGATCAGGCCTACCACTGTGTCATCTGCAAACTTGATTATGGAGTTAGAGCCATGCACAGGTAAGCAGTCATGAGTGAAGAGGGAGTAGATGAGAGGACTCGGCACGCAGCCCTGTGGTATGCCAGTGTTCAGAATGAGGGTGGAGGAAGTGTGATTGTCAAGCCTAACAGTCTGTGGTCTGTTTGTTAGAAAGTCCAATGCCCAGTTGCAGAGGGAAGTGCTGATGCCAAGATCTGTGAGCTTAGAGATCAGCTTGGATGGGATGATGGTGTTAAAGGCAGAACTGAAATCGATGAATGGCATCATGACATAGGAGTTACTATTGCCCAGGTGAGTCAGGGTGGAGTGTAGAGCTGAGGTGATGGAATCCTTTGTTGAACTTTTGGTTCTGTAGGCAAACTAATATGGGTCCAGTGATGGGGGCAGGCAGGTTTTCAGGTGGTAGAGAACCAGCCTCTCAAAACACTTGGCAATGATGTGAGTAAGAGCTACCAGGCGAAAGTCATTGAGGACCATTGCAGCAGCATGTTTTGGTATTGGAACGATAGTGGCTGTCTTGAAGCAGGTGGGGACAACTGCCTGGGCCAAGGACAAGTTAAATATTTTGGTGAAGACCTCAGATAACTGCTCAGCACAGGCCTTGAGCACCCAGCCTGGAATGCCATCAGGGCCAGGATCTTTGTGGTATCCCATTTACACACTCTCAAAGTATCAGATACTTTAATGGCCTGGGTTCTATCCGTAAGATAGCTAGTAAACCAGCGAACAGCATATTTAGAAAAGCCTGAATTACCCAGACGCTGTATTAAAATATCATGGTCCACTATATCAAAAGCTTTAGATAAATCAATAAAAAGAGACAAACACTTTTGCTTATTATCTAAAGCTTCAAAAAAGACATTTGCGACCTTCATAGCAGCAGTTACTGTGCAATGACTGATACTTAGACATCGATAAATAAAACTCAGCCTTTGCTTTCCTCAAAAGAATAACAATTATTTCCTATCTGTCTATAGCAAAGCCATTCAACCTCAGTATCTGACTTTCTTACCTTAGCCCAAGCTTTATTATGTTCATGATGTAGGCTAGAAAAATCAGATTAAGCCAGCGATTATCATGTCCTTTTACTCTAACTTTACGAAAAGGCCTATGTCTGTTTAATATTTTAAGAAGGATGACATGGAAAAAGTTCCAGGCCATATCAGCATTATCCATAAGAGCAATTCTATTCCAGTCAAAATAATTTAAATCATATAAAAATGCCTGCTCCTCAAAGCTCTTCATTTTTTGCCTCTCAACAAAACAAGCCTTACATTTAGGAATCTCTAACCACATCAGTCACACAATGATCACTTATATCATTGTGGAAAACACAGACAGCAGAATATTTGAAAGGCGCATTAGTCAAAACAAGATCAATCACTACGGAAGCCCTGAACCGCAAGGTAAAAAAATAAAAATAAAAAAAAGAATAGTTTTTCTAAAAAAATATTATTTTTCTTCTCTGAAACAGAGAAAAAAAAAAAAAATCAGAGAGAGAAAAAAACATTTAATGCACTAAAGGCATGAACACATGAAATGAAAAACTATTTCATCCCTGTACAGTAGGTGGCGCTGTTGTTATACCAGTCTCCTCCCTGCACCTTCAGCTGTTAGAGATTAATACAATGAATGCTGTTAAAGCATTTATTTACCTAATTTGGCATTACTTTTTCATTATGTTCTTTCCATGATGTTGATGCATTTTTAGGAGAATATAATCTGTGTTTTTCAATGCGAGTGAGATGAGTAAGAGCGCTGTTGCATAAATATGTCCTATTTATATTTGCACATATACTTATCTACGAGTATCTTCAAAAAGGACTCCAGAACCCAACTTCTCTTTTGTTAAAGCCTGGATAATATAATACAAGTTACAGTGATAAAAATACTCATGGAATAATGTACATTAAGAATAACAGTTTAGTATAAAATAGGATGCATATATTAAATATAATATAAAAGAAAATACCGGCTCACTGCCTTTATTTAAATTATTTCAATACTTTGTTATATTATCCTTGCAATAAAAATAACAGTGTAGTTCTGCAATTTGTAACATTGCATGGGATATTTTACTACGAGCTTAGTCCAAATGATTTACCGAACCTCGTTGCTATTTTTAATGCCATGAGAATATAACAGGCACACTGATATACATATTAAGTCATGTACAATAAGATAAAAAAACACCATAAGCAGACTTTCAAATACAGACCGGGTTCATTTTTGCAGTATAAAGTGTTCCTGAACTGCAACTATTTATTTTTAAGTATATAATTTTCAGTGGAGTGTATCAGCTGCACGTCCAATGCTGGTGTTTGCCTGAAAAAAAATCTCTTATCTCATTGGTCAGTGAGCTTTCATCGCAGTCCGAGAAAAAAAAAAAAAAAATTGGAACACTCTCCGTAAAAAAACCTTCGGATTGTCGGAGGACGATTTGTTGGACTCATTATGAATAATGGCATTGGAATCCATTGTTACCATACAAAAGCTCGTTCGGAAAGAACCTTTCATTCAGAATAAACAGGTTTGTTGTGAACAGGCTTTAAGACACCTTAAAAAGTTTTTTGTCATCTAGTGATTTTTTTTTTTTTTTTTTACCTTGCGGTTCAGGGCTTCCATAAATCAGCGAAGATTTTTCAGGACAATTGAGGTTAGGTTTTGTACAGGAATGAATTAACTGATTTAGATTCAAATAATCACATTGTATTTTAAATGCATCAGATGCTGGCCTCAACTTAATTTTGACAATAAGTTTACAAAAATGGTCAGAGAACTACTAACTGCAGAATGTGGTATATATTAGCAACCAACTACCAGGTCCTTTTTTAAAATTATGCACATTTAGATGAATAATTCCCAGGCCTGTCCTATTTTTTATTTTTATTTTTTTATATCAGCTCGAATAATATCTTGTAAAACAGCATTTGGGCCCAGATTAGGCTCAACATTTCCAGATACATCCATTCATCCATTCTTTACCGCTTAGTCCATTAGGGTCGCGGTGGCAATAGGGAGGGCAGAGAGGCCCAGACATCCCTGTCCCCTACAACGTCCTGGCCAACTGGGAGATATAATCTCTCCAGCGGGTCCTGGGCCGACCTCGGGGACTCGTCCCAGCTGGCCGTGCCTGGAACACCTCCAGTGGGAGGCGCCCAGAGGGCATCCTTACCAGATGCTCAAACCACCTCAACTGGCTCCTTTCAATGCAGAGGAGTAGCGGCTCTACTCTGAGTTCCTCTCGGATGGCCGAACTCCTCACCCTGTCACAGAGAGTGAGTCCCGCCACCCTGCGGAGAAAACTCATTTCAGCAGATTATATCAGTGATCTTATTCTTTCGGTTATTACTCAGAGTTCATGACCATAGGTGAGGGTAGGGATGTAGACCGACCGGTAAATAGAAAGCTTTGCCTTATGACTTGGCTCCCCCTTCACCACTACAGTCCGGTACAGCAACCGCATTACTGCTGCTGCTGTTCCCAGTCTTCAGCTGATCTCACGTTCCTTTCTCCCCTCACTCATCAATAAGACCCCAAGATACTTAAACTCCTCCACCTGGGGTAAATGCTCTCCCCTTACATGAAGGGGGCATGCCATCCTTTTCTGTGAGAGAACCATGGACTCAGACTTGGAGGTGCTGATCCTCATACCAACCGCTTAATACTCGGCTACAAACCGATCCAGCACGTGCTGGAGGCATCCATGTGATGGTGCCAAAAGGACAACATCATCCGCAAAAAGCAGAGACATCACTTTTCGGCCCCCACATAGAATGCCCTCCTGACCTCAGCTGCACCTCGATATCCTGTCCATGAAAATCACAAACAGAAGTGGAGACAGGGCAGACACAGAAGGAGCTTGTCTTCATGCTGAGTATGCGGACACTGCTCTTGCTCTGCGTGTACAGAAACCGAATGGCCCGCAGTAGTGGCTCCATACTCCCGAAGCACCTCCCACAGAATTTCTCAGGGAACATTGCCGTAGGCCTTCTCGAAGTCCACAAAACACATGTAGACTGGATTGGCAAACACCCATGCCCCCTTAATTATCTGTAAGAGGGTGACAAGCTGGTCCACTGTTCCGCGGCCAGGACAGAATCCACATTGTTCCTCCTCAATCTGAGGTTCTACTATCGGCCGGAGTCTCCTTTCCAGCACCCTGGCATAGACTTTCCCAGATATAAACAATAAATAAAAATAATAATCAATACATTGCATTTTTACAACATAATTTATCCAACTTATTGGTTCAAAAGAATAGGAAATCTAATTGAACTGGTAAACTAAATCGCCAATATGACTCTCTTCTTGATCCAAATCCAAAATTTCCACAGTCAAAGAGAAACAGTAAGCAGAACAATGCCAAATTGAGATTAATTTCCATTATAAGAGACTGCGAGCAGTCCAAACAGTTGAAACAGTGGAATGAAACAGGCCGCAAGATTAAGAGTCAGTGGCCACAACAGATCCTTCCAAAAGCTCAGTCTCACTGACACCACTTGCCCTGAAAACAAAAGCTTGCTTGAAGAAACATACAAAGCCAACAAACTTGCATAGAGTTCCAGAAGGCAAAGTGTGTTAAAGGCACTGGTTTAAAATACCCAAAAAACAATCCGTGAGTTGTCCATTTCGATTACCAAAATACTAAAAAGTTCCAAAAGGCATCTATATCAAGGAGCAAAGAAGCATATACAAGCTTAAAAGTTTAAAGAAAATTACTTAGAACAAAGACAGGGACTAACACAGACACATGCTGCCATCTTGGATTTAAAAATGGAAAGAAAATGAAGTAAACAATCTGAAAAGTACATAAAACATGAGTTGCTTTTTTCGCTGCACAATTAATATTAATGACATAAACCGTGTTGTTGTGATCCTCTGAATGTTAAATGTGCTCATTTTATGTTGACTGTTGGAAGAAAAGTGCCCTTCGCTCTGGTATTTCCATGCCTGAAATTGACTGGCGTGCTGATAAGATGTCAGAACAATCATTTGTCGACTCGACAAATTCCCCCTTTTTTCTCACATGCACTTTTCCTCTGACCTGATGTCAGGCTGTATGCATCAGATCAGGACCTCATCAAGCGTCCTCCTCACCTCTGCTCTCATTCATCTCTCATGCTCAATCCATCACACCTCCAGAGAGCTGTGCTCTAAACAGACTTCTCCACAGTTCACTCATTCTCAGGGATTCCTCTTACCTCATTCCAGACTCTGTTTGTACCATCTCAAATCTCTTGGTGTCGCTGACAAGACCAGCTTAAACCAGCATGAATTTCTACAATCTAGTTTTATGACAAGTCGTAATAATACTATGAGATTTGACCCCAAACCCAAACCTAAACCTAACCAGTGTTGGGTAAGTTTCTCCCAGCAAGCTGCCTTCCCCTGGACATCTGATGAGTTACTCCATGAAGCGCACATATACGCAGTTGTCGTACACTCTGCTGTGCATAATGGCACCAAAATAAATAATAAAATAAAAAAGTATGATGAGTCGCGTTGTGTTCTCCATGCATGTTTGTGATGACGTAAGATGAACACAAATGGACCGGGGTTCGATGGAATCAAGTGAGTGTGAAACCAGACCAACACTGCTGGGGGCACCGGGAACAATCGCACTCGGAATCGGACCGCAGCAAACGTGCCCAGTGTGAAAGCCCCCTTAACATTTTAAAATATGAACAACTAAAATGTTTTATTTATTTATTTTATGCACATTAGATGAAAATGGAATGCTCTTTTTTTAACAGCCAGGAATGTTCTTTGGAATAATATAACATGGTGCTGTATGGTTTGTGTATTCAATGCGCCCTCTTGAGGACTAAGGAAACAACTTTAACTTTAAAATGTTACTTTTACTTTAAAATTTTAATTGATTTAAATTTTGAAAATATTTCAGGTAAAAATTCAAATTTAGTTTTTCTGCCCAATTGACAGCCCTAAAATGTTATGTGCTATGTTATGCGCTAGATTACACCCAACACTGAACCTAACCATAAATCTACCCTGTTAGCCAAAACCATAAACATAACCATGGTTTAAATATGAAATCACTGTTGTGTACCACAGGAGAAAGAGAAACATCAGGGTTTTGCGTTTTTACGATTTTTCCTAAGTTTACCCCTAACCCAAACCTAAACTCATCCATAAAGCCTACTCCCTTACCCAAATCCTAACTAGGAATGTGCAAATCTACCAACTTTCATAATCGACTAGTCGGTGGGTTGTCTGAAGACTAGTTGACTAGTCTGTGTTAAAGAACCCATAAAAGTATCATTAGGCTCCTTTATGTTCACGTGACCCTGATCACACACACACGTTTCAGAGGTTAAGCGCAGCACTTTAACATGGTAACTAAAGGATATTTTACAGATAAATAGCTAAATAACTATAACGTCTTATTGCACAAAACAAGTAAGAAATAAGAAAGGTTCCAATACAGAGTGGCACAAAACCCCTAATGCGTATCCTGAATGCAGAATGATGCACTTAAATGTAACTGGAATGCTTCAGGGCAATCTTCGCTGCACATTCATTAACTGTAAGACTGTGGGTTCACAACATCTAGTTCACGACATCCAGCAGATAAAACCTTTTTTTACTGCAACTATTTATTTAAGCAGTGTCAGACACAATCAGCAAAAGACTTTAATCTCTCTAAAACACCTCACAAATACGGGAACATTACTAACAGCAGAGGATTTAACATCCGAAAGTGATCTTCTTGGAATATATTTTTGATGTGGTGCTTTGATGGCTGTATCAGTAGGGGTGCATAAAAGGACTAAAAAGCATTAAAGCATTATTAAAGAGACAAGACTTCTTGTCACTGAAATGCGCAGAAAGCCATCATCACACAAAACCCTCTCTTAGAAGTGGTGTCTCTCAATTTGAGAACTGTGTCTCCTGTTTAAACCACAACCAGTGAAAATATTGTTAGTTATCGACCCCACAAAACGACTAGTCAATTAGTCGACCACCCTGGCACATTCTGAACCCTAACCCAGGGTCATTCTTACCATATTTAAAATCGCAGTTTCCCATAGCCTCGTCAGCTAACTTAACTTTTTTATGGAGCTCAACATAATGCATTTTGGCAGTGCCTTGTCCATTAAGGTTACATGCAATGTTGGTATCTTACAAGTTAGCATAAACCTGACTCTTTACAGCACAAGCAGACATGCAAGTGTTTGAAAGCATCCGACTGGAAGTCAAACAGCACGTGGGTACCAAATTGAGTCTGTACTCTGTACTACTGTACAAGATACTGTAGAAGGAACCAAAAGTACTGGTATTTTTGACGATGGATGTATAAATAATCATATACATATATGTGTGTATCCAGTGCATTTCATTTCGACAGTCGTACATGAATGAAAGTTGAAGACTTGCCGTTCAGTGAGTGAGTCAGATGTTATTTCAGAGACCGCTCTGAGGGATGAGATGAAGCATTCATTAAGATAATTTTGAATGAATAACTCAGGAGTTCTTGTGTCTTTTTGACTGATTCACTAAGAGAACAGGCCCATAAAAGTAATGCGTTTACAAAAACAACACAAGAGAAAGACGTGTTGTCTGTTTTATTCTGCAGTACCCAGCCCGTTTAAATAATCACATTCAATTCAGACTGAAAGCTCACCACATGAGTCAAACATGACTTCTTTTGCCGTGACCCTGTAGATTCAGCAGCAGAAAAGAGGCACTGGTGAATAGTGGTGCAGGAAACAGTGAGGTAAGCAGAAGACAGGAACTGGCATGCAGCACTTCCTGTAGTGGAGCCCTGGGTCACTCACAGTACTCACCGTCTCTCCACTACACTGTTTTCAGGGCGTAACTCACTCACCAAGACTTTTTTTCTTGTGTTCTGTCTCTGTTCCCTTCCCTTGTCCTCTCTCACAGGCCCATGGGCATAATTTCTTCTTTTCAGGTCATCTCTCTTTACCCTGCCCTTTCGGTCTCAATTTGTTCTAGGAAAAGATTCTTTCTCTGATCCAACTGTTCCCGCCTGTCTCTATCTGACAGCTGGTCTTTATTTCTGTCTTTCTGCCTGATTCATTTTTGCCACGTACAAACTGTTTTGGGAGTGACACTTGCACTATTTGTGGGAGTGAATGCACTAAGTTATCATTGCATGCGCTTGCAGAATAAATGTGTCGCTCCTACTATTGCAAAGGGCTTTTCACACTGCGCTTAATCCCGGGTTATCGTATTTTAAAATCCCGCTTTTAAAGCCAGGCAAAGCAATGTTTCACACTTGTATTTTTGAAAGGGAGTTAGCACAGTTTTTATAAAGGGTTATAAATGCATATAGTGTAAAACGGTGCGGTGTTAGACTGTTTCAGAAAGTTGTTTAGCAAAAGACAACCAATCATATACTGCCTTAGGGCTTACCTCATTAAATATTAATGTACTTTGTACAGTTATATACACTCACTGGCCACTTTATCAGGTGCACCTGTACATCTACTTATTCATGCGATTATCTAATCAGCCGTGTGGCAGCAGTATAATGTATAAAATCATGCAGATATGGGTCAGGAGTTTCAGTTAATGTTCACACCAACCATCAGAATGGGGGAAAAATGTGATCTCAGTGATCTGGACTATGGCATGATTGTTGGTGCCAGACGGGCTGGTTTGAGTATTTCTGCACACCTGGATTTGGTGATTTTCTGCCATTCTTCTCTGCAGATCCTCTCAAGCTCTGTCAGGTTGGATGGGGACTATCGGTGGACAGCTATTTTCAGGTCTCTCCAGAGATGTTCGATTGGGTTCAAGTCCGGGCTCTGGCTGGGCCACTCAAGGACATTCACAGATTTGTCCCAAAGCCATTCTTGTGTTGTCTTGGCCTTGTGCTTAGGGTCATTGTCCTGTTGGAAGGTGAACCTTCGGCCCGGTCTGAGGTCCTGAGCACTCTGCGATTATTCCAATGATTAATCATTAGCTCTTAACCAACAATTTAGCTTGTGCCTCGAGTTGAGAGGTTTTATTAAACATGTGCTTAACAAAAATAAAGAAAAGAGGAAACAATCATCTTTTAAAAATACCTCTAAATGACCTCCACTGAATTTCAGGAAAATATTTTTATTAAGTTTAATAAAAAAAAAAAAAAATTATTGTTAGTGTTTTTGTCTTGTTTTCCGTTTAAAAATATATAAAAATCCCACAGATACATTTACCTGAGAAGAAACATATAAGATATTTAGACTTGCTTTCAGATAATATATCTTGAAAAGAAGTGTATTTTGTATTTAAGTGTGTTTTTTCACTTGTTTATACTTCTGCCAGTGCTATAAAGACAAAATACACATACCGTATATTCAAGATTTTATTCAACATTCTCTGAAAACAACTTTTTTATATCTTCTCCAGTATAGCTCCTCAATTAAATGTACCTTGTTTTAAAGGAGTTTTAGATATTTATATTGTAAAACATGCCCATCAAAGCCAATAATTAAACTTATTTTGTTGCAGTGTATAATGGGTTAAACCTTCTAACCTTTTTGTACACTTCATTCAGCTTTAATCTTTAACTCACAAAAAACAAACCCTCTCTTCTCAAAACATCTGCGTATCCGATTGTGGAGGTGAGGGCGTGGTCGAGCGCCTGTCTGAGGAGAGAGAGGCTATGTCTCGTTTCGAAGCCTGCGTGCTAGGTAGGACGCGTCCTTTGGAGGCTGCAGTATACCGAGTGTTCTCCTCTAAACAAGCCTCGTTTAAACGAGACGGCCTTCGTAGGACAAACGGAAATGGAACGTAACATGGTTGCTATGACAGCACACCAATCTTTAACAAGCGCGAGCGCTTTGAGTGAGAAGGGAATGTATGAGGTAAATTTTAGGAGAGTTAAGATGATGTAAAGAGAAAAGAAAATAGATCTTACAGGTGTACTTTTAGTCTAATACTTTATTTTAATTATATATTACTATAATTATACATATTATATACTCTGCACCCATCTACTGAGGTACTTCAACTTGGGAATTAACATTCCTTGCGTTTGAACATCATATTTACAGGCAAATTGCCGTGATTTGTTTTTGGACATTTCTGTTGAAGCAAAGAATTGTGGGTTATGAGTGCCCAGGAAGGATACACTTCATGCATCCTCCGAATTTCCATGAAAGAAGGTCGCATTCGAAGGCTGCATTCGAAGTGTCCTATTAGCTTTTTTTAAACGAAACAGCCTCGATGACGTATGCGGCCGACAAATGCAACATCCGGAGGACACAGCCTTCCAAACAAGACACAGTCAGAGAGTGGTAAGGACATCCACCTGAGATGAATTGTGACTAATTAACATCTCTATGTTCACAGTGAGAGTCGGGGGAGATAAAAAGATGGCCACTTCACAGAGAGAGCGAGAGCCAGACCAGAGTCTTCACGTCTGACCCCTGAGAGAGAGTCTTGTGTTGTGTGAAGCTGAAAAGCGGACTGTTTATTTGAGTGATGCTGAAAAGCCACCTTGTGTTTTGAGTGATGCTGTACAGCGATTGCTGGTTATCTGTGAATAAAATGGACTCACGTGAACTGTGGAAACTGGTTTCCGCTTCCTTCTTTATCTGCCCAACCCGAACCTTTGTTACACCGATTTATTCATGATAAGATACACATAGCGACAGTTAGTTCCAGTCCTCGAATCTGATTGGATGAGAGACATTCCATGAGTACTGATGTCTCACACCATCAGCACTTGGACACTTCACTCCGCTTATGTTTGTGGCGTTCTAAACCAAAGTATAAGAGCAGTGCAGATGTGTTAAGAGCTAGCTTTTCATTTTCCCTGTGACATTAAAGATTTTAGCCAGCAGTTGGCGACAAAAGACACTTTGTTTTATGTGTAATGAGCCAGTAAAGTACCACGTGCGTTTTGTCAGCACACGTCAGTCAGCGAACGGTTTCTTTGAAGTCACTGGCATTGTCTCTAACTCCATGATCGCTCAGATTACTACTACAACAATACAGCTGGGAAATACAGTTAAACTAACAGCATCAGCATTAAGGCTCATCACAGAGTGACACAACAGACAGAAAAATCAAAAACATACTCAAAGCGTGTAGCTAATACAGGAGTTTCCAAGTTATGAGGAGATCTAATCAACATGGCAGAGGAGAAAACAGTTTCCATAGTGAATGACTCTTGTGCATGGGCTACCGCGAAATACTCAGGGGGGACCTCTGACGTTTATTTTTATACAGAAAAAATAGGATGCATTTAACAATTTTTTTTGTGTTATGAGCCAGTTGAGTTGACGTGCATTGATTCAGCACTGACAGTCAGTGCCAGAGAGCAGTTCCTTTGAAGTCATCGACATTTGTCTCTCACTCCATGATTGCTTGGATTTCTTATACACTACAGCTTCAGCATTAAGACTTATCACAGCTGAGAGACAGCTGTGATAAGGCTCGACTTATAGTCCGAGCAACTTATGTACATAATTTATATGTAACTGATATCGGCCGGTCAAACACAAGTGCACCAAAACACATAAAAACATCAATAAGATGGAGGAAGCATTTAAAAGTTGCCTATTCAGAGTATTTTGCCTTTAAAAAGTACTTTATGCAAACAGTTTAAATATTGTATCATCATAACATTATTGTTGTAATAAACTCTAGACCGCTGTGTCAAACGCAACTCATCACCTGCACATAAAATGATGTTTCATCACATTCGTAGTTAAAACATACAGTCAGTGAACTGGATAATTAATGCACAGGCCTAACAAAGAGGGTTCCAAATATCAGAAATATCTACAGATAGACAGTCACTAACATTAATGAATAAACAGAATACAACAGGTATATTGTTTTACTCGCATACTAAAAGCTGTTTATTTGTGCACAGCATAGTTACAACAGATGTGGCTTATTTGTTGCATTTTTTCATGAAACATAAACAGAATATGAAGAAATGTTACACACAATTACACGGGTGGATGCTCCCGGGTCCTAATGCCTACCGCATACAATCTATGTCAGTGCAACTTATACACAGATGCAACTTATCTGTGTGTGTGTGTGTGTGTGTGTGTTTTTGTTCAACAACGTGATTTTTACTTATTTCCTAAAATTACGGTAATCTTCAGCAAGCTGACTAACACACTACAGCATGTCTACTTGAGAGACGCAACAAACGCAGGTAATCGCTCACGCTCCCTCTCTCTCTCTCTCTCGCTCTCTCTCTTTCACTCAAACAGACACACAAACATCTTTATTTTTCCTGTAACTTGTTAGAAACAGCCCAAGCAGTCATTACTAGTTCTAAAGTGACATTTTCGAAGTAGTAATGGAGGACTGGGCATATCTTTTGAACTAGCAACGGCAAAATCTGATCCGTCACGTAAGAAAGTAGTTCCACTCACAACTGCATTTTTTGTGACAGTCCTTAGTTTTCCTCTTTTTTTATTTTTTTATTTACTTGTAGTTGTATACTAGTGGTATAGATTTTAATGGGAGACACTATTCTCAAATAATTGAGAGACACAAGTCACACAACTTATTTTTTCTGAAAGTGATGAAAGTTCTCACCAGAGTGTAATTTCTCAAATTTTGTATCATGTTCAATAGAATTCTGTAGTGTAAATGACAATGATGAAAATGAAATTTTTTAAATAAAATGGCCAACTCACTGATGCTAATTTCATAGTTAACATTTTATGCATCCTAAATACAAAGTTACATAATATTTGTACACTTTTTGTGTAATTTACATAATTACAGCATGACTGGAGATGAAGCCCAATAAAAGTATTCTGCTCAAAAGTGATATGTATCTTGATTTTATTTGTTTTCTTCAAACATCACTTGTCTCATATTTAATTTCAAGTTCACTCTCTTTACTGATACTTTCAAATCAACCCTTGGGACATGAAATTGCCCGAAGTTAAAGAATCACCCATTTATGACTTTGGACTGTCTCACACCTCAAAGTTTTATTTCAGAACATTCCTTTAAAATCAAGTGATTTACAAATGATTTGTGAATTGATTCCATTGAATCATTAAAAACAACTGATGATTTGCTTGTGAATCGGACATTGCTACTGAATGCACTCTTGAAGAGGAAACGACTGCTTGAAAGTTGCACTGCAGAACCCTACATCTCCTACTGAGTCACCAAATGTTTCGCTAGAGTTTTTCTAACACAAATAAAGACTGTGGCATAAATGGACTGCATCTGAGCATCGCTACATAGTCAATTCCTCTTACAGACATTCTAGCTGTGCTAAAGGACGCTGCCTGCTTAGCAGAGGGAGAAAATCTAGTGATTATGTAACAAACACAGCTTTATCTTTCGACTCCAGCTCCCACTTAATTGCTCTTGATTAAATTGATTTCTTCTCCTTGTACAGGTCATTTGCAGTGAGCAGTGGCAGGGGTGCCTGTTATGGCTCAAGAAACAGAGCTAAAAGCAGAAAACGTCTTAATAGGAAATAAAGGGGATTCTACTCTGCAGTAATATCATTCCCTTTGGCACAGGCCTGCAGCTATAAAAGGAAATGGAGTCGTAAATGATTCAACCTGCTTTCAATTAAGATGTGATCTACCCATCCTGGTGTCATTAGACTTGCCACAATATCATAATTTTCACACCGGTGCTTCGTTAAGCAATAGCCTACACAATAACGCAAGGTAGCTTGATTTTAAACTTTGAACTTTATTTTTTGGTTATTTTAACTAAAAATTCAAATGAAACTGAAAAAAAATTAAGTGCGATTAAAATTTGTGTTGTTCAACTTTTTGAAAGATGGCTTTTTAACAGTTGTGAAGGGCAACATATCTTTGGCAAGGAACCTAGTTCATCCGTGCATTCTCTCCATCATGGGCTACCGGTCGGGTATTTCGTTGTCCGGGCAAATACATCACTTATTGTGGGTTGTTGCAGGTTTAATGTTAGTGTTTTATTACCTTGCATCCCAGGACCCAGTTTAGCTGCTTCGGAAGAGTAATGATATTGAATGTGTGTGAATAAATTTGTTTTGTTCCCTTCTAGGGCTGGGCAATATGCAAGAAATATGTTCACAATATTTTTATAAAAAAAAAAAAAAAAAAAAAAAAATCACAACCCCCTGGCTGAGGAATCGGTGAATATTCTTGCTTTAGTGATTTTGCATTGAAAATTAAATTCATTTAAAAAAACGAAAAACTTAAACCAAAGACATTTCTAAATTCAAACTGCACTTCAAACAAAATGAAAAAGCAATTAAAATAGCAAAGTGATAAAAAAAATCATTAAAAAAAATCATATATAACCACCTTTCCATTTACCATCACGTAAGTATCCATCTATGACAACAGGCGGAAAATTACTAAATTAAGATCTAAAAACTATTAGAAATGTAAAAATAATAACTATAATGATGATAATATCACTGAAATATAAATCATGGTTCGAGGTGAATGTGTTTTTGTATTATTTTATGATTTAATCACAGATGTATAGGCAATATATAAAGTGATCCTGCAGTTGCACTCACAATGAACTGCTCTGTGGAAATTAAGCGAACTGAACTAAAAACACCTCCTGAGCTGAGATGGTCTGATATAAGCAGGGTTGGGGAGTAACGAAATACATGTAACGGGAATATGTATTTAAAATACAAAATATATGTAACTGTATTCCACTACAGTTGCAATTTAAATAATTGGTTATTAGAATACAGTTACATTCAAAAAGTATTTTGATTACCGAAGAGATTACTTTGCATTTTATTGTCATTTGTTTCATTTAATATTTAGTCCTTTCAGATGGAAAACATTTATACATATACAGGTGCATCTCAATAAATTAGAATGTCGTGGAAAAGTTCATTTATTTCAGTAATTCAACTCAAATTGTGAAACTCGTGTATTAAATAAATTCAATGCACACAGACTGAAGTAGTTTAAGTCTTTGGTTCTTTTAATTGTGATGATTTTGGCTCACATTTAACAAAAACCCACCAATTCACTATCTCAAAAAATTAGAATATGGTGACATGCCAATCAGCTAATCAGCTCAAAACACCTGCAAAGGTTTCCTGAGCCTTCAAAATGGTCTCTCAGTTTGGTTCACTAGGCTACACAATCATGGGGAAGACTGCTGATCTGACAGTTGTCCAGAAGACAGTCATTGACACCCTTTACAAGGAGGGTAAGCCACAAACATTCATTGCCAAAGAAGCTGGCTGTTCACAGAGTGCTGTATCCAAGCATGTTAACAGAAAGTTGAGTGGAAGGAAAAAGTGTGGAAGAAAAAGATGCACAACCAACCGAGAGAACCGCAGCCTTATGATTGTCAAGCAAAATCGATTCAAGAATTTGGGTGAACTTCACAAGGAATGGACTGAGGCTGGGGTCAAGGCATCAAGAGCCACCACACACAGACGTGTCAAGGAATTTGGCTACAGTTGTCGTATTCCTCTTGTCAAGCCACTCCTGAACCACAGACAACATCAGAGGCGTCTTACCTGGGCTAAGGAGAAGAAGAACTGGACTGTTGCCCAGTGGTCCAAAGTCCTCTTTTCAGATGAGATCAAGTTTTGTATTTCATTTGGAAACCAAGGTCCTAGAGTCTGGAGGAAGGGTGGAGAAGCTCATAGCCCAAGTTGCTTGAAGTCCAGTGTTAAGTTTCCACAGTCTGTGATGATTTGGGTTGCAATGTCATCTGCTGGTGTTGGTCCATTGTGTTTTTTGAAAACCAAAGTCACTGCACCCGTTTATCAAGAAATTTGGAGCACTTCATGCTTCCTTCTGCTGACCAGCTTTTTAAAGATACTGATTTCATTTTCCAGCAGGATTTGGCACCTGCCCACACTGCCAAAAGCACCAAAAGTTGGTTAAATGACCATGGTGTTGGTGTGCTTGACTGGCCAGCAAACTCACCAGACCTGAACCCCATAGAGAATCTATGGGGTATTGTCAAGAGGAAACTGAGAAACAAAGACCAAAAAATGCAGATGAGCTGAAGGCCACTGTCAAAGAAACCTGGGCTTCCATACCACCTCAGCAGTGCCACAAACTGATCACCTCCATGCCACGCCGAATTGAGGCAGTAATTAAAGCAAAAGGAGCCCCTACCAAGTATTGAGTACATATACAATAAATGAACATACTTTCCTGAAGGCCAACAATTCACTAAAAATGTTTTTTTTTATTGGTCTTATGATGGATTCTAATTTTTTGAGATAGTGAATTGGTGGGTTTTTGTTAAATGTGAGCCAAAATCATCACAATTAAAAGAACCAAAGACTTAAACTACTTCAGTCTGTGTGCATTGAATTTATTTAATACACGAGTTTCACAATTTGAGTTGAATTACTGAAATAAATGAACTTTTCCACGACATTCTAATTTATTGAGATGCACCTGTAAATGATGCGATCCAAATTACATTTGAACAGCGGTGAAACACTTTCTTATGATGTGTTACATTCATACGAGCAGACAGAGAAGTAAGTTTGAAGTTTGGAGCAGAAGAAATAGAAATTAACCTTGTGTAAATTGTCAGTTTTACGTTAAGCTAAAATGCTATTTCTAGCCATTTTACATGCACATGTTACCAGACACGATCATATTTATCAAGAAAATTCATGTTGGATCATAATTTCTTTTTTTTCTATTAAGACCTTTGATATTAGGGCAAAAATCATATTCTTCATAATAATTTTTGTATTGTTTTCCTGTAAAAATATCAAAAAATCCTTATTTGATTTATCTTGTTTTAGAAACAACACTGCATAAGATATTCAGGTTTTTCAGAGAATGTATTTTTAACTTGTATTTTGTCTTACTGTACTGGCAGAGTTTTTATAGTCAAAACAAGTGAAAAAATCTACCAGTGCTGAAGAAGTAATCCAAAGTATTTAGAATACATTACTGACCTTGAGTAATCTAACGGAATAAGTTACAAATTACATTTTACAGCATGTAATCTGTAATCTGTAGTGGAATACATTTCAAAAGTAATCCTCCCAACCCTGACTATAAGAACATGCAAAATGATTGACTGACAGAAAGCACATTAATGTCTTCTGATTGGATGATTAAAGAATGTGTCTGTGGCCCATGGTCACATTTTTGTTTGCTGTTTACATTGTCTACTGCTGTCACAGAGACAGTGAGGTATCTCAGGACAATTATTTCAGTGATAACTTTCACAGAGAACATTTTCTGCATACCATTACATAAAATCACTTACAGCACCTTTAAAGGGATCATGACATGCTTTTTTTAAAATATTTTTTTTGCACAAAAACAGTCATATGTTTGTAAAACAGCTTCTCATGTGGGACACTGTCTCATGTGGGACACCATCCGTGCACACGTGTCAACCGGGCTTCCCTTGAAATGTGAGCTCTGGTAACAGGATAGTGCAGAGTGGCTCACATACATGATTAAGTAGGGATTCTCTCGATATCGTGGCAAATGCAACCAATTTGAATTCTACATGAGAATTTTCTATTTTAAAGCGCTATGGAGCAATTCAACCAATTCAATCGGCTAGACAGCTCTGACATTCTGAACAGCGCTGATGAGGAAAAGAGAAAACTCTTGCTGCTCTGCACTTACATCAATTACAAGACTTTTACACATAAACACACTTACTAGCATTTATCACAGTAAACTTTAACTGAATTTTTCAATACAACTGTGGAAGCTGTAGCCAAAAAAAAATTAAATACAAAAAAATTACCACGGATAGATAGCACATACTCTCCTGTCAAGAGTATGTAAGTATTTTGGATTGAAAGACTTGCTTTATTGTTGTAGAGGTGACATATTGTCACTGTAATGTTTAACTCATTCCACAAGGCAATAAGCTGTCATCTAACGATTTATGCATGTGACTTTATTTTTTCTTATTGTTTTTTTTTATAAACTTATGTAATTTATTTTGTTGTGGTTGCACCAATGTGGATACTGGATTGACACTTTTCAGAGAGCTCAAAAAATTACTAAAAAATATATATTTTGGTTGTATTTGTGAGATAATAAATGTAATTGATTGTTAAAAATAGGCACATAAAGGGGCCTGGGTAGCTCAGCAAGTAAAGACACTGACTACCACACCTGGAGTCACGAGTTCGAATCCAGGGCGTGCTGAGTGACTCCAGTCAGGCTTCCGAAGCAACCAATTGGCCATTTGCCAGGGTGGGTAGAGTCACATTGGGTTAACCTCCTCGTGGTAGCTATAATGTGGTTCTCACTCTCGGTGGGGTGCGTGGTGAGTTGTGCGTGGATGCCGCGGAGAATAGCGCTCAACAAGCCACGTGATAAGATTGACGGTCTCAGACGTGGAGGCAACTGAGATTCGTCCTCCGCCACCCGGATTGAGGCAAGTCACTACGCCACCACGAGGATTTAGAGTGCATTGGGAATTGGGCATTCCAAATTTAGGATAAAAGTGGAGAAAAATCCCCCCCCCCGAAAAAATAAAATAAATATGGGCACATAATATCATAATATCGAACGTAGGCCCCTGAATCAAATCTAAATCACTACAGACTTTGAGGTATCGGCAAACATTGGATCGCAAGCTAAGAGAATCAATATAAGACTGTATCGTGATGAAACTTGTGATTTACACCTCTGCTTAATACTGTAGTATCAGAATATGGTACTAATTCAGTACCACAGCATAGGGGTCATTGACAAGTAAGGTTTTCAGAGATTTATATAAATGAGAAAACAAAAAAAATAAATAGTTCAAAAAACACGTTCGTAGAAATTTATCTTTGTGTCCATGTTTGTTTCATACATTTGTTAAAAAAAAAAAAAAAAAAAAAATTGTACAGCATTTAAAATAAATAAATAAATAATTCATGACTTGTACTTCATGGCTACACCACTTGACAAATTGAAAAGTTATTATAATACTTTCCTTTCTCTTTTGTGAGTGTACACAACTTTATTACTCATTTTAAAAAAAAAACTTTTCAAACATATTTTGCAAGGTCGAAAATATTTTTTTTATTATAATAATTATAATTATTATTTTTATATAAATATTATTGAGTCTATACGAATCTCAAGAAGTTTTAACAGGGTTACACCACATGACCCAAACAAAATGTGCCTTTTCATAAAAATGTCAAAATATCTGATAGTTTTTTAAACTTCACACACAGTCATGTCTAAAGGGGTCCTCTCTGTTTTATGTTTTTTTTATTTTTTTTATATGATAACAGAATAGTTTCCTGGATGTTGGTTATAAGGCTGCAACTAATGATTATTTTGATAATCGACTAATCTAACGATTATTAGAACAATTATTCGACTATTCGGGCGATTATTTCAATGATTAATCATTAGCTTTTAACTGACTATTCAGCTTGTGCCTTGACTTAAAAGGTTGTATTAACCCTTCAAATTTGGGAACAATTATTCCCATGGTTCCTGTCTCAATATCTTCGCCATCCAATCACCGATTATTACTTCTGAAAACTGCCAGATACTCAAGACAATGTAAGCTAAAAGCACATATGATTGGTTAAGGGGTTACTGGGCGTGAATAATAAATGTATTATCATCCGCGTCATCCTCCGTTTGCCTGAGCGGATCCAGAGAGGATACCCCGGAAAATTACCTCAAGTGTTGGATTTACTACTCCAAATTGAAAACTGAGGCGATCTTTCGAGGTAAGACAAGTTATTTAACATGTGTTGTCAATACTGTCTATTGAAAGTCAAAATGTTTTAGGTACGAAGCATTTATTTGTAGGAGTAACGCTAGTTATTTCTGGAAAAAATGACATGACCGTCGGCATTCATCGGACAGGCAGCTAGCCTTTATTTTTAAGCAAATTTCTGTGAAACTTGCTAAACAAACATTAGCTTGCAATACTATGTAAATTTTTAGCTAAATATCAAAAACTTTTTTGGCCAATTTTGTCGCTTGTGGAAGATAGTCAAACCTTTTTAGTTACGAAGCATTTATTTGTAGTAGCGCTAACTAGTTTTTTTTTTTTCGGGAAAGAAACGTGACCGTCATCAGCGAGTCTCTTCTTTTTACATAAACTTTTTTTTTTTTAAACTGGCTGGAAACTGGCCTGCTAGTTAGATAAATTATCTAGCTTGTTGATTTTTCCATGTAATAAAAAAAAAATGGTAGATATCTTTCTATAATTTAGCAGATAGCCTTACCAATCCATCACACAGACATGATTTTAGATTGTGTGTAGCTTCCTGTTCACAAGGAACATGTGAGAGGGCTGTCTGCAGTTGGACAGTCTGGTTAGTCTGCAAGCCTTTGGTGACTATTCAGTGTATGGATTTGTGAAGAACACACTGCTGGCTACCAATTGTGTACATTTTTTCTGTTGTAGAGATGGATAGAGACTATCTGCTGGACCAGGAACTACTGCAGGAAGACCCGGACCACGAGGAGATGGAGGATGAGATGGAACCTAATCCCCAGCCAAGACCATCAACTGGGTATGTATGAATGTGTATGTATTGTTTGTTTCTATGTCTCATATGACTGATACTCACAGTAACTAACACTGTTACTCTTATTATTTTGGGTATGGCTAGCCATTCTCGCACAGGTCCCAAGTCAGCTAGAAAGCGTAAATGCTTCCCTGACTCTGTTTCTTATGCCTCGTACTCTGACATCGATTCACAGGCAACCTCTCCCATTTAAGCCTAGCCGTCCATTCGGTATTGACTTAGGTAGCGTGCGTCAGGCTGTGCGGTCAACCTCCAATGTGATGTTGCAAGAAATTTACTTTTTCATGCTGTTTTTTTTACTCAGGCTATTGTTGCTGAGATATGCAGCTTTACAAACCGTCAGGGGTGGGAGCTCGTCCTAAACTGTGTCATATTCCAGCTACCAAGGAGCTTGGATGGAGGTGACCCCCGATTAATTTTACAAATTTGTTGGGTTGCTCATTTACATGGGGTTTTCAATTCTCCCTGATTCCCATCGTCATTGGGGAGCCAAGTCACTTCAGGGCTCGTGGGCGTGGGGATTTATGTTGCGTGACCGCTACAAGGCTCTAATAGCAGCGCTACATGTTGTAGATCCTACCAGAGAGGATAATCAGGATCGCCTTAGGAAGTTGCGTTATCTTATGGACCACCTGAAACAAAAATGCCAGCAGCTCTTTCAGCCTAACCAAAATCTCACAATAGATGAACGTATGGTCAAGTCTAAAGCTCGGTCAGGATTTAAATAATACATGAAGGGCAAGCCTACTCGGTGGGGTTTTAAATTATGGGTAATTGCAATATCAGACTTGGGGTATACTCTCGACTTTAATGTTTACACAGGTAGTCATGATGGGCATGTCACTGAAAGTAGTTGAATCGTTACTGCAGCCATTCAAAGACCAGGGCCACAATGTTTGGTTTGACAACTTTTACACATCCCCAGCTCTTATGGTTAAGTTGTTAGAAATGGGAACTAATGCCTGTGGGACATGCAGGGTGAATCGTAAACTGTTTACTGCAGAATTTAAAGACATCAAAATATGGGAATGCAAGACAGCTTGTGGGGATATGAGGTGGTGTAGGACTGAGGGGAATATACTTGTAATTCAGTTGAAGGACACGCATGCAGTTACATGCCTCTCCAATTTCCACAATGCGAATGAACCGAAATTACTAGGTTTGTAAAAAATTATGGCAACTGGACAAAAGAAGTAGCCCTCCAGCCCACTGTCATCAGGGATTATAACAAAAACATGGGCGGTGTTTATGGGTCAGACCAAATGATAAACTCTTACGACGTCCTACAAAAAACTCAGAAGTGGTGGAAGACTTTTTTTTTTGCACTTCATAGACATTGCCGTCGTCAATAGTTTCATATTGTTTAAGGAATGGCAACACATTCATGTGGCACCAGGAGATGAGCGTAGACCGGTGAACTTAAACCAGATAGATTTCAGAGAAAACCTGGCTCGTCAGCTGGAAGGTATCAATATTCATGCAAGTTTCCCTTTGCATACACTAAAGCCTGTAGTCCCTCCTTCGTCATCACTCCACACAGCCCATGTCCCTAAATTTGAAGAGTCTTCTAAGAGATGTTGGCAATGCTATCGGAAAAGTAAGACTGAAAATAAAACTAAAGTAGCTTGTTGCGCGCTGGAATGTAATGGCAAAAGACTTTGCTTGGTTCGCGATAGGAACTGTTTTCAGTCTTGGCACTTAGCTGAGTGTGACCAGTTTCACGAAGAGGCCTAGGTTGGGCTGTGTTTACTGGTGTTGTTTCTCCCTCTCTTCTCTCCACAGGTATTGCAGTTGTTGAGTATTTATGAATTTATATATATATATTCTGTTCCTGCACTCTTTATTAAAAATTTATTTACTGTAGATAGTTTGAAAGTTTGATTTTGTATGTTTTGCTGTGTAATTAGTGTGTAATTCTAATGTTCAAATTAAATAAAGTGTGTGTTTTATTAAATATATTTTTATATTTTTTATATATAAATGTATATATTTCAGTGTTTGTGTCCTTCAACTTCAGATGCAATCTCAATTTATTATTACAGGTGCTCAAAAGGAGTATTTGAGGAGTGGTCATGTGAAATATATCTTAACATTCTAAATGTTTGTTTTATTCCGTTTTCCCACTAATCACTAGAATGGTCATAACTTTTAAACAATAGATTATATTTCTAATCTGTCTGCTATTCTACATTGCCCACAAAATTATGTATATTTCATACACTCTAAGTTACCCTCTAGCTTGTAATTAAAATGGTTGAAAATGCAGTTGTCTGATGAAGTATGGTGGCCGGAGAAGATTTTTGTAAAAATTGCTGTGTGGAATCTTATTGATAAAGGATGACCATAAATATATTTATATCATTTGAAAGCCCTAGTTCTTCTCTTCAATATGGTATATACAGTTCAGGTGTGTGATGTTATATGAATATGAATGTAATATGAATATGGATATGAATATCTTATTCTGGCACAGAATGGAATTTTCGGAATTTTGGGCTCAGGCTTTAAAGGGTTAAACATGCTTACTAACAATAAAGAGGACAGAATGATCTAAATGACACACTGAATTAATAGGAAGAAAATACTTTTTATTAAGTTTAATTCAGTTAAGAAAGACACTGCAAAAAATGCTATTGTTATCAAGAGTTTTTGTCTTGTTTTCCATTAAAAATATTTTAAAATCCTTAAAACAAGATACATTTACTTGAGAAGCAAAATATAAGATATTAAGAATTGCTTTCAGAGAATGTATCTTGAATACAAGTGTATTTTGAATATAAATGTATTTTTTCACTTGGTTATACTTCTGCGAGTGCAGTAAAAACAAAATATACTTGTATTCAAGATCTATTCTCTAAAAACAAGTCTAAATATTTTATATGCTGCTTCTCAGGTGAATGCATCTTTTTTAAAGGATTTTTAGATATTTTCAATATTATATTCAACATTCTTAGATCATTTTTTCTTCTGCAGTATAGCTGCTAAAGTAAATGTACGCTGTTTTAAAGGAGTTTTAGATATTTATATTGGAAAAGAAGCCAAAACAAAAACAAATCAAAAACGTATTTTGTTGTTCTGTAAAATGGGCGAAGACTACCCTCTCTCACCTTTCTGTTCACTTCAATCCATCTTTAACTCACAAAAAAACAAACTCTCTCTTATTAATAGAGCTGCATATTGCCGATTATCTTTACAATAAGAAATACACAGTGACACATATATTATGATTCAATATGACCCGAGCCATCACGTTATAATCTAGCTGCAGCAAGTGCGCGTGAGGGACGAGCGTCCAACAGAGTTTGTACTTATTTACATGACCTGCTTCCTTATTATTTGAAATTTAATAAAGGATGCATTAAAGATATAATGCCACGGTGTTTCATTTAAAGACGCTCTCATATGCAAGTTTTGCTCAAGCAGAACAGCAGCTCCAGCTCCACTTTGTTTCACAACGAGAGTGCTTCTGTATTTACTTATTGTATAATTCTCTCATACTTTGCGATCTACATCACCTGAAGCTGTATGGAAAGTTTTGAGTGTGTATGGAGCTGTGTTTTCTCCTCAATCAGGTGTGAGCTGCAGTGTTCCTCTCACAAGTCATCATTAGAGTTTAATGTGATCTCATGTTATGTTAATTGAGATCAAACGACTATATTCGACAACAAAAGTTTCTGTCGACAAATTTGTATTGCCAACGTTGTCGATAATGTTGACTAATCATTTCAGCCCTAGTTGGTTACACCACATGACATGATTTGGTGGACAAAATGTTTTTCAAATATTGATAATATAGTAAAACAAATTTTTATTTTAAAATAAAAAAATAATAATAGAAAAAGATAATTCCAAACTTGCCAACATTTATTTTTTTTTACAAGAATTTCAGCTTTTAATGATACTTTTATTTATGCATTTATTACTGTCTCAGGACAGTCACACCACTAAGACATGTTTAACTTCAAGTTCCAGATTTTTTTTTCAAAATGACCTTTGAACTCAGAAATTGTGAAGTCAAAATGAATGTGAATGTGATCTGTCAGATCACAATTCATATCTCAATGCAAGAACTCTTTAACAGTGTTGCCTCAAAGGGGTGTTACAGCACGAATTACCACAAAACTATCTGCTTCTACAGACAGTTCTCAGTCATAGTTGAGAAAACTTTTAAAGAGAACCTTGCTGAGTTTAAGTTGATATGTTTATAGCAATTTACCTGAATAATAATATCCGATTCAATGCCACAGACATCTGAAGATAACCCTCTCTCCATACCTTTTTTGTATTTTCAACACTGATTTTTGGAGGAAAAATCTGGGGAATTTATTTTAAATGTTAAAATGTGTTCAGCAGAGCTAAGAGTACTACATTCTTATTGGCAGTGCTGGGTAGATTACTTCAAAATCATAATCTGGTACTGATTACAAATTACACAACTATAATTGTAATCAGTTACATAATCTCTTATATTAACATTTTAGGCAATCTAATCTGATTACTTTTGGATTACCTAACTTTTGTTTATTTGATATCACATGCATTTGAGTAGGATAATTGTGTACCACTAATGAATCAATACATTTTGTAATTAATGAGTCAAAATATGAATTTTTTTTTTTTTTTTTTTTTTACACCAAAATTAGCTTTTAATGAGTGAAATAATAAAGGCGCTTATAGTGTCAAGAAACACAAAAACACACTTAACAGATAAGAATAATTCACACCCTCAAAATCTTAACAATTGTGGTCTTATTTCAGAACCTTTGCAATAAACCTGTAGCAAAACTCACTTGTGCACTAGTAAATCCAAATGCAAGAGAGTAGAGAGATGGAGTTGGGGGGGGGGGGTTAATGAAGTCGTGACCAGTCTGACCAGACAAAAGATGGAACAATCAATGCTGGATCAAAATAGATCATATTACTTACTAAGGTGATAGATGTCTACTATATAAAGTATTCAGAGTAAGTTGAATCTACTTTAACAAACTGTATATCTGATTACGAGTATTTTAAAATGTAATGTAATCATATTACAAGTACTTTATTTTTGTGAATTGATTACTTAATCCAAATTACATGTAATATGTTACTAACCCTCACTGCTTATTGGTATCTGTATGCATGGCTTGCCTAACGCCCCATTCTGAGGCTTGTTAACTTAAAACCAACATTTGGAGTGGTTTTTCTTAAATCTTCAAGTGAAATAACCACCAATTAAGTAACTGAAAAGAAATGAAAGTGGCTTTAACATCTGACATCAATAAGGGCAGTACCCCATGCATAAGTGAATGAGTGTAAATCACATCCTCAGTCGCTTGAATTGGACCAATGTCACTTCACATTCTGATCTGGGCTCTGTACCTCGTTACCCTGCCCTCTCCACAGCAGATATCAGGCTGTAATATAACAGAATGGGCTGTCAATGCTTACAACGTTTTCACTCTGATTTATCATTATCAGCAATGTTGATCAAGGTCGACCGTGTGTTTCATTTTTCAGCACCTGCTGTCAGAACCCAGAGAGCGAGCCGGCTAGTCAAAGAAAGGCATGCCTAAAGCAGCTACATTAAAGAGCAACATGCTTTATTTATACAGCCAATGCTGTCCATCATAAAATGTGTGCCACACATCAGTCAGAAACACACAAGATGGCAAGCCTACAGGGAGACCAATATTTGAGTCGGAGGCCCAAGTGGAGCTCAAAATGTAAAACAAGATAAGTTTTAAAAAAAAAAAAAAACAGAATTTGTGCCAGCTCATGGTGTGCAAAGCATTAATAACACACGGGCAGGGTCCAAAATGTACTTTTTGCCACACTTGCCAATGGCAGATGAACATAAAGCATTTATCAGCCCAGAGTAGTCTAATAAGGGAGGCGTCACAGTAGCGACTTTTGTCTGCATCATGAAAATGTCATGGCCAGGACAGTATCTCCTCAATTTGTGCGATTCCTTCACAGGTTCAGCAATCTTCAGATATTTCACCGCAATATGTTACATTATATTTAGAAATATGTTAGTTTAGTGATATTGTGCTATCATTTCCATATTTAAAACCCTAAACCCAATCCCATTTTTAACCTAACCACTTTTAAACAATACAAAACATGTATAGGTAACAGGCAGGTAAATGTAGTCACAACCATTTTAATTACATTACAATATTCTAAATTTTTAAGCACCTAACCCTGGGGGATGCTGCTTGTCAGTAATTTAGCAGAATGTGGTTGATTTCAAGATAGAGCTGTGCGATAAAACAATATCGATATGTGTACAAAAAAATAAAAAAATACATTTTCGATATGAATGATAAACGTTTGAGTAATTTTCTATATTTAGTCTGTTATACATCTAGACATTGGGTCAGGTACAAGTTGCTAAAAACGCAAGCAGTTCGGGAAAGTTATACACACAAC